>NW_017275614.1:0-5507 GCF_001594065.2 Cyphomyrmex costatus | reverse complement strand
TATGTTGAATATGTACCACGAAAAGGAACTGATAGATTATTCAAGGTGCAAATTCAAATTGAACATACATACATATAAGTAAAACAGATTAGAATTTGTATATTACAGTTTTCTAGAAAATAACTGCAATATGTTATTCTTAGTGCACAAAATATGAAAGTCGGTTATTGAGATTCGTTTTGATACTAATTATTGCTCCCGCTCGTTTTGTTACGGACTTTTCCGTTATCGTTCTGCGGTCGGCAATCCCTGCGGAGGGGATTGTCGATCGGCGATGTTCGGTCGCGTTCGGTCGGAGCGGCGGATAGCGCGAAGCGCAGATCGTTCGGCGATCTTCGGACGCGTTCGGTCGGAGCGGCGATAGCTACTGTCGACGAAACTTTGCTACAATGCAACGGATGAATAATACTACATATAATGATAACGATACAATGCTCATGCCCAATACGAATTACAATATATAAAAAGTAACTACCGGGAACGATGCAGTCCGAGGTGCATCGTTACAACTCTGTTGTAATAACGCTAGCTTATTTTATTTTTGTTACTTTACACTGAATATGTTCCAGTTTAGAGAAAAAAATTGAACATTCCAAACAGATTACGTTTTATATTGTTTTATCAATAATAAACTTTTTAACAATTTTTTAAACAACTCTCGCGAAGAGAGTCGAAAACATTTATATATATATACTTTCAAGTTTCTTACATTTTAGAAAAGAAGTTCAAGAATGCGTTTTCTTTGTTTTCGAGGAAATAATGTTTTCAGTTTTCGATACAGGGAAAATTTTTCGATTCTCAGCACGGCCGCGGCGCGACTCCTATACTGAGAATCGGAAGATTTTATCAGCATCGAAAACTAAAAACATTTTTTTCTCGAAAAGAAGAGGTTCTTGAACTTCTTTTCTAAGATGTAAAAAACCTGAAGTATATAATAGACCTGAAGTACATAAAAATTTCCGAATCTCTCAACGATTTATCAAAAAAATTGTTTAAAAGTTTATTGTTATAAACGATGAAAAATGGAACTTTTTTAGAATGTTCACTTTTTTTCTCTATAAACTAGAACATTTTCAATTTAAACTAACAAAAATGAAGTCAACTAGCGTTATTTAATAGAGTTATGAATTTTTACACAATACATTAGTCTAATTGTTATTCATATTTCGATTAATTTTGCAATAAAAAAAATTCTCTTTGGCACAAAATGTTATCTCCCAGAGAACTACCTATGTACAATATTAAAACAATTTTTGAGACATTAACTAATCCAGGGTCATAATTTGCACTTCTCAGCCGATTTTCGATTCAGCTCCGCTTTCCACTACTTTCCTCACTTCATCGCCTCGTGCGCGCAGTCCAAATGCCGCTCGATGCTTAGGAATGTATAATGTTCGTAGAAATGAGGTCTATCCGCTCACACTGAAAATTTTATTCTATCTTTTTTTTGCGCTTATTATATAACTAAAATAGAATAAAATACACATCACATTTTAGCGCTTGCGCATTGCTTCATTTTATCTTAGTTATGTAACGAATGGAAAATGTTTACAGCGTGAGCGTTCGAAGCGGATAGATCTCATGTCTATGAGCGTTATACGTTCCTAAACGTCGAGCTTAGTAATTTGGATTACGCGCAAAACGATGAGGTGAGCGAAGTAGTGGAAAGACGGAGCCCAGTCGAAAAGCAGACACTGAGAATCTGGTCTTGTTTATTACATTCAGCTAGACTTACATTATATTTGTTTTTTAATTGTTTATTTTTTTTTTTACAGCACCTGGACAATGGAGAATATAAAAAAATATACATAAAATATATATGTATTGAGACATATGTGAGACTTTTAAAATAAATAAATTTGTTTGGTATCTTATTTGTTTATCTTATGTTACCCTCTGTATATAATTATGTTAGGTTATATTATAAACAGTTATAGTTATAAATATAATAAAATATTTTTAACGCTTTTGCAGATAAATAATTCTTATAATTACCTTTTTTCTTATAATTATCTTATTATGTTACCCTCTGTATATAATTATGTTAGGTTATATTATAAACAGCATAGTTATAAATATAATAAAATATTTTTAACGCTTTTGCAGATAAAATGTATTGTATAGTTAACAAAATGTATATTTATCAAAAACTAACTTGGAAAGAAAGGGCACTAGGAGTCAAGTGCAGATAACTTCATGCAACGCCGATATATATCAAGCAAATCTATCTATTACAAAAAATTAGCTTACAAGTTTCGACTCATTTTTGAGCCCTCTTCAGAGACAATAAAAATTACATAAATAAATTATAAATTTTTATTGTCTCTGAAGAGGGTAAATGAGTCGAAACTTTTAAAATTTTTTGTAATAGATACATTTGTTTGATATATATCGGCGTTGCGTGAAGTTATCTGCGCTCGACTCCTAGTGCCCTTCCTTTCCAAGTTAGTTTTTGATAAATATACATTTTGTTAATTATGCAATACATTTTATCTGCAAAAGCGTTAGTTTTATTATATTTATAACTATAATGCTGTTTATAATATATCCTAACATAATTATATACAAAGGGTATAACATAATAAGATAATTATAAGAAAAAAGGTAAAATTATAAGAATTATAAGAATTATAAGGAAGGTAATTATAAGAAAAAAATTCTATGAATAAATAAGTTATAAGTTAGTTATAAATAAGTTATAAGTTTTTTATCTTTTTAAAAATTCGAATGAAAATGAACTAGAGATAAGTGTCAATCTTTCAATTGCATTGCCAACATTCCTTGACCTCTTTGATCCAGTTTATCTATATAAACAGTTTTAAAATTACATATAGTCAAGCACAATAAGTTATATTCGTGAATACTAATTGTGGTGACAGTGAAGTAGAGCAGATCATTTCCTGAAGTTATTAAAAAAATGTAATGTGTAATACACACACACAACGAAAAAAATATCAAAATATTGCGTGTGTGCGTGTGTGTGTGTGTGTGTGTGTGTGTGTGTGTATGTGTGCGTGCGTGCGTGCGTGCGTGCGTGCGTGCGTGCGTGCGTGCATGCGTGCGTGTGTGTGTGTGTGTGTGTGTGTGTCATGGACATGTTTCATTTTTTTTCTGATTTTCCATCTTTTTCTTAGACTAGACCATGGTATTTTCAAAGGTTATCGTTTTGAAGCCAATCCAGATCCATCACAGGTGAAAAGTACAAATTGCTTTATATGTTTATGGAGTGCATTTATTAGTATTGCTCGTTTTGTCTCTCAGAAGCTGCTTGGAGTCGCTCTGATTTGCTCCAGATAGAAGGTAGGTTCTAAATGTAATTTATATATCTGTATTGAATATATACATATATATAAACAGCAATCCAAGCAGCTCTCAAGAGACGAAACAAAATGCTATAGAAACTACGATCCATACTCTGACGATAGAAATGCTTGAACATCTATCAAAGTTGCACTTGGAAAAGCAAGAAAAGGAATGAGAAAGCTTGAAAAGGCATAGCCAACCATTTATGTCCTAGTGCACAAATATTGTACTAAGAATATACGTAACTTTCCATTATATTGTCTTTTGCCAGTGTAAATCAGAACATGATGAAAGAAATACGTTGTACCTGTACTGACAACTAACAGAACTCGCACACTGAACTGACCGAATGTTACGTACATTTTTTTAGTATTATACAATATATGTACGCACAGCAACACAAAGGCCTGACCATGTCTTCTCATTCCTTTACTTTCTGTAATATGCGTGCTTCGGATAGCCAGGCATTTCTGTCTTCAACGTTAGAGTATAGATCGTGAAATCAACGAATGCACTACATAAACATATGAAATCACTTGTAGCGTTTTCGATCGTACCGTGGAATTGAATTGACTTGAGATCGATAACCCGAAAATACTATGATCTCTTGAAACGCGGTAAGCGATGTAACGCTGATGTCCAGTGAACAAGAGGCACGAAAACCATAACCTCGCAATCGCGCCAGCTGTCAGCTGACGACGACGGACGGCCGTGTCTCCCCTCCCCCTTCATCGACATTGCCATTATTGCCATTATTGATCACAGCACACTCTGGATAAATATTCGGCAACTATTTGGGTGCTCTAAACTGCTGTACATCGTCGATATTTCACGTCCTATACACACAATTTCGTTCCTGACAAACCACACTTTATTTAGGCATCTAAACATAATTTGAAAGGTACGCCTGTAATCGTTCATTTATTCTACACATGTGCCTGCCCTAATTTTGAGCGTATAACCTGTGTAACTTTTTCACGAAGTAAATGTTTCAATGAGCTGACTGCATGCTGAGATAACAATGAATATAGATTTCTGTAATTTTTTACTTTTTCCAGCTTTGAACACAAAAGATACCAGACACACGTACATTAGTTTGGAAATTTTAATCGTGGAGAAGGAATTTTTATTCTGTGAAACTACTGCGAAATGGTTACACAGGAACGAAAACGCTAGCTATATCGGTAAAAAAGGCGGGTCCAGCATCCCCTTAAAATTGACAAATTATAACTGATGAGTATCTTATATTATAGAATAATTGACAAACATGTGATAAGTTGTGCCCCAGCACTTGTTTTATTTAAAACATATTAGGGGAATTAAATTATAAGTTTTCTTTATATACTGAAGATGGTCACATTAATGACCGAACCGTTTATAATTATGTAATTTTAGTTGTATTAAATATACGAGAATTTCGCTACTTTTAACCAGCGTGTGGTATGTGTTCCTTCTTCTTATTTTTATTTTGAACTCAACCACTTGATCTTTAAATAATTTTTATATATTTAATATTTTTCGATAGATTTATTTGGCTCTTTACCCTTCTTAGTTTTGTATTGTTTTATACATATAGAGCCTTCTCACTAATTATTTTGATCAAATAATATTTCTAAAAAAAACTGTGTTCGTGAATATAAAAGTAAAAATTTCAATCGCATCCCTACCGTAAATTTGGTATAACAATCGTATGTGAATAAGGGTTCAAATTCGTATATGAAAAACATACGAATCATATCCGATCATATGCGATAACATGTTAATTGTATGATCGTATATGATTTGTATAAGATTCGCATATGCTTCATAGATGATCGTATATGATTCGTATGTCTTTCGTATATTGTTCACATACGATCTTATACAAATCATGTCCCATTATCGTATATACTATTACATATGATTTTGTCTTATGCGACTTTCACTGTAGGGATCTAATTCAATATATAAAAAATGTGTTTTTGTTATCAGATTACTTACGTTGATATTAAGATGTAGTAAGTGTTCGAAAAAATGTCACTCTATAGTAAAATACTTTGTTGTATGATTTCTCCAATACAATTACAGATACATGAGCATGATAAATGCAGTAAAAGCGTTGGTTGCATTCAGCAGAGAATGCCACTTTGCAATTGTTGTAAAATTTTTGAATACTGTTAATTCTTGCTTTTGATTCCTTACGGATCTCTATGTGCGGTAACAAG
>NW_017275613.1:5343-6330 GCF_001594065.2 Cyphomyrmex costatus | reverse complement strand
GATTAGTAAATTTTACCTTTCGAGATCTTTTGGAAATCTAAAAAAAACTAACTCCCTTAGTACCTGTCACATTTTTACAATCTTTTACAGCGCAAATATATCCACCCATTTTAATATTTCTCTTTTATTATTTTTGCGTTTTATAATGCCTACGCAGAACTGGCTCTTTGCGCCCTTCCCAATTATAAAACAAAAACGGTGATATAGAGGATACCTTTATATTCCTTTTCTACTTCTTTATTTTACAATAATATTGTGGGTTACTTTGACCTTATTGAACGTTATGATTCGTATTGGCGAACAAGCCGCCAAGCCGCCATATCGTCAGTTGGATTTCTTGCACATGCGCATTGAAATTTTATACCCTGGAATTTTAACTACTGTCGTTACTGGTTATACTGTGCTGTGGTAGAGTAATGATTGCAGAGATCTGATTGGTCTCACTGTTCCGTTCCGATGTAATTTCCGTATCATGGGACATCACCCTGAAAAGCTCAGAACCTTTAAGGAGCCTACAGACCAGTCATGTATTTTCACGTGAAACTTTTCACATTTTATTTTTCACTTTTCGCTTTTCATTTTTCACTCATCGAGATTTCACGTGAAACTTGTGACGTATAGCGATTACATATGCGATATTAACCTATAATAACACAAAGAAAAATAATAATATGAACGTGACTATAAAACAAAAAGAAATGTTATTAATTTATTTAAAACGTAATCCCGAATTAGTGAGAGGTAGAATAGACAGAAAAAACGAGAGTCGATTAAAATTGGTAAATTTAAAGTATTTTATTATATAATGTATTTATAGTAAATTGCTAAGAAATAAATAATTATTATATAAATAATTATTTGACAAAATATAACATTTTTAGTCTAAATTATGGGATGAAGTTGCACAAGGCATCAATACAATTGTAGAAGGTCCTCAAAAAACTGGTAAAGAATGGGCAAAGGTTAGATAATTTTACTTTTGTGTGT
>NW_017275613.1:0-1518 GCF_001594065.2 Cyphomyrmex costatus | reverse complement strand
GTTGTTATTAAATGTGTATGTGTATTATGTGTATGTGTATATATATTATTATTAAATAATTTGTACTTACTATCATAACATTCAAAGAATGATATAATTTTCTATTTATGTATAAATATTCTCTTCTTTTCTCAGGTGGAAAAATCGCTATATGCGTACCATCAACAGCTCCTATAACGCCTGGAAAATTAGTATTAATCCAGAATCTGAAATATGATTATGTATTTTACTGTCTCATAATATGTGTAAGAAGAAATTTCATAATTTATAAATGTTCTTATATCTTATTAAAAATTAGAATTAAAAAATATTAAAAACTTTTGTTTAAAAACAGAAAGAAAACAATGTAGTTTGATTGTAACTCACTGTTGTTTGATTGCTTCAATCTCATTAGCTTGTACAGGAAACTTTATCCATTGCGGCATAATAGCATTTATTGCATTTACAATTTCATGTATTGCACCACTAATAGATGCCTGGCACATGCAACTGAAAAAATCTTGTCCAACTCTTCTTTGATAAGATCCTGAACTCAGAAAACTTAATGTTGCTAAAACCTTAACAATTAAAAAAGAAATATATAAAATAGTTTAAAAAACTGTTATAATTTGCACCATGTAATTTGAAACGTATAACTATATTTCAAATAATGGATATTTGTATTTAATTTATATTTTACCTTTAATTCGAATGGGATTGCTGTTGGTCTTATAGCTCTCTGCACATAAGGTTGTATGTTTTCACATAATGTCAATACAGCATCTTTCGGAAGCCTGAACATCAAAAATTTTCAAAATTTCTTTTTATTTATAATATATTTATATTGTTAATAAATAATTACAAAGGCTCCAATATTAAAAATATAAGAAAAGAAAATTAGCCTATGTGAGCCATGTTTTGTACAAGTACAAATTATATTCTTCAAAATGGAATGAAAATATAATGTAAAATACAATGTAAGCTACAGTAAATTTAAAATTACATACATATATATATATAAACTGTTTTTATTTTAAAATGTATATAAATTATTTATGTATAATAATTTACACTTATATGCTTTTATTTCTTTATTATAATGTCTTTATTAAAACATTTTTTTACTTACCGATATAAAGAAATAAATTGCGATTCTGGAATACCGAAAGGATTAGTTGCATCACGCAGTTGTCGCCTTTCTATTCTTAACAAATGTTTTTCTTCGTTAGCAGCAATTTGTAAAACCCACCATGCTACAGCCATTATGCACAACCTTTCTTCTTCAGTTTTTTTTCCCCCGTTCAATTATTTAATTTGCATTGCAAAAAATGAGCGAAATCTATTAATCTAATAAAAGAGTTATGATTAAAATATTTATATAATCTTAATTAATAAAATATTTTAGTAATTATTTATGTGTAATAGATTCAAAGGGACTTTGCTAGTGTATTATAATTGTAACAATTAAGTATTACGTATGAAGTTTCGAATCTTACGATTACAAATCAAGCTTCACGTAACGTTTTATTGCATACCAAT
>NW_017275612.1:0-665 GCF_001594065.2 Cyphomyrmex costatus | reverse complement strand
TCGATTGTGTCATTGAGACATCGCGTGTAATCCTCGAATGTTATAGATCTCGCTACAACGTTGTTCTTGACACCTTTCGCTTTCTTCGTGTCCTTCTTTCCCTGTACACGTAAAGCATACATTTTCACTCTAAGTCCAACGAATTCGCTCATGATAGCGCAGTTGTTCTCATCTTTCATAAGACCCGGTACTTTCTTATTTACTAGCGGAATACCGTATGCGTTGTCGACCGCGTAATCGCTAGTCAAATCTACTCAACAAAATTACCTTTTTAAAAAAAGGAAAAAAAGGCGCCAAGTGTGTAAGCCTCACAAAATAAAATGAAATCTTTTTATTATAGATTGCGCCAATTGTGAAAGGAATATGTTTTCTTGTCACATATATAACATATATACTTTATTTCAAAAAGTAAAAGTACAAAAAACTTGGCGCTGCTAGACCTCAAAATATACAATAATAAGATGGTTATTAAATAATTCCGAATATGAAAAATAATAAAAAATTAATAGAAAAGAAGTAAGGATTTGTTATATAAAAATAAACAATATGAAGAGTCAAGGGCGATATAAAAAAAAATAATGTCTCTCTCTCTCTCTCTCTCTCTCTCTCCCTCTCTCCCTCTCTCCCTCTCTCTCCCTCTCTCTCTCTCTCTCTCTCTGATTTCT
>NW_017275611.1:0-586 GCF_001594065.2 Cyphomyrmex costatus | reverse complement strand
ATCATTAATTTAGTAAAATGAATTCTCAAGCAATCGATACGAACTCGAAAAATAATCACTTGGTGGATGTAACAATCTTTTTTTGTGTATAACTTTTTTTTGGAGGATGGACTAATGAAAATAACGGGTGGACAAACGTGGACAAACAGTGGACAAACGAATGCAATAATGATTTTACCAATATTCGCATTTAGGGGTGCCAACTTCATAAAGCAGCTCTGTAAAGTTGGAATCTGTAAATGCGAATATTGGTAATATCATTATTACATTTGTTTGTCCACTGTTTGTCCACCCATTATTTTCGTTTGTCCACCCTATGTTTATTATATTTTTCGTAATAGTGTAAAATAACCACTTGGGGGTGTTACAATTTTTTTGTGTATAACTTTTTTTTGGAGGGTGGACAAATGAAAATAACGAACGGACAAACGTGGACAAACAGTGGACAAACGAATGCAATAATGATATTACCAATATTCGCATTTAGGGGTGCTAACTTCACAGAGCGCTACGCGCGCGATTCCTTTTTTTTTTTGAACGACCATATAATTTTCTCTTACAAAATTTACACCAAAGCATAGTCGAT
>NW_017275610.1:740166-883237 GCF_001594065.2 Cyphomyrmex costatus | reverse complement strand
ATGCGCTACGTGGAATGTGTCGTTGGTGGAAAATCGAAGATTGTTCAAGTTGTATCAGTAGTAATTTTTTGACGAATCTCGGAAGTGGAAGAGGCGACCAAATAATAGAAATCCAAAAGGTGTATTACAGTTCTTTTGGTAATGGTGTTTTTAATTGATCTTTCCCACCTTGTTTTATTAGTATTTATTCTGCAATTGCTCCTCTCGTTTTGCTTAGCCAATAACCTTTTTTCGGAAATATTTTAATGGTGTATATTAATATTTTATTATGATATATTTACGGCATATTGTATTTTGTTCAATTTTTTTTACATGTATAGATTTATGTTGTAAATTGTATCCGTATACATTTATATACATATTATTAATGCATATTGTAAAAATTGTAATATATTGTTAAGTGCGATTGGTTGTGTGTATGATGCTGTGGATCATGAAAATGGTATGCATCACATTTTTTAACCACACCGGGTATTCAATATTTGTATATATCCGACAGTCCGCAGTCTGTAAAGTGGGACGGGAAAATGTGTTGCATTATATTTTTAGTAAAAGAGAAATAAAATAAAATTAGCGAAAACTAATTGTAACTTTGATAGTAATATTTGAAAAATGTATGAGACATATATTATATATTTATTATATAAATATTAATAAAAATAAAAGAATTTTTAATATTAGACAACTCTTTTATATTAATGTAAACACAAATTGTGTTAAGAGAGTTTCTGAGCATTGTGTTAACTAATGTTATTAATATTATTTAAGATTGCATTATTTTATATTGAGAAACGGTTTATTTCTCTATCTTAAATAATGTAAACTTGAATAATGTTAATAACATTAGTAACACATCGCTCAGGAACTTACTAGTATAACCGGTTATATTCATATTGATATGCGCGTATAGGTTTGAATATCCCCACTACTGGTTACTTGACCCTTTTAGTTCTAATTTTGGTACCTCTGAGCTATTTTTTTTTAAATCATGGACATAGGGAAGATTCGAACCAAAAATCGTGGACATTACCGACGCGATCGTGGACGTTGGATACATAGTTCAATGTCCACGTTTTGTGGACATAGAAGCGCTTCAAAATAAAGTAACAGCTAAATCCCGGGCATGGCCGCTCTCAGGCTTCTCTCTGATTGCAGTGCGATTAGAATCTGTTCAAATCCGAAAAAGAAAAGATGCGTTCAAATAATATTAAGCTACATTTGAATGTATATTTAAGAATTAGAAGATTAAAAAATCAAAATATTGTATTTTCTTCTTATTACAGTAATTACCGATGAGATACTATTAAAGACCATCATTCCTGGACAAATTTTCGTCTGTATCAAAAGAACTTGAAGGAGTTAGAGATAATTGTAGAGCGTTGTCATTATCAACAATTGATATATATCTGAAATATAATTTTTTATTGACCGATAAAGCAATACTATTTTATCATATATCAATAATTCTTTCTCTTTGTTCCGATTAGTTCATTTGACCAATCAAAGGTGATGATAATATCGTAAAACTTTAATTAATATTTACAATATATTTAGAATAATTTACATAATTTTTTTTTTACTTCGTTTATCTTAATTTTAAATTAACAATTTAGAGAATTATATAATTTATTTTAATCTATAGATAAATCACCATCTTAAACTGATATGCAATAATACATTTATTTATTAAGGAAAATAATCATTAAATTTAAAAAAGATAAAGCCGAGCAAAGTTATAAGACAATTAAAGTAACGCGATATATGGCACTTGATAACGAGACATACATATATATCTATTTCCTAGAAAGCTATCTGTTTCTTTTAGAACTGAAGATTGTAATCTCCTTGAATAATGCAGATAATAATGCTTTATATTAATTATTCCTGGAAAACGTTTTACAGTCTGTTAACAATTAATAATTATCGGACTAGGATAATTATTATTTTCCATATATAAGCTCCTTAAAGAGATTCTGTCTCATTAAATTTTGTTAGATTCGATCGGCGGTTATGCCAGAAAATTCCTTATTTTTTCGCGGGATTTTCAATTGTTATTGATTTTTTCAAAATATTTTTTGTTATCTATGCATCGAACAACAAACGGTTGACAGTACATATTAATGAGATATTACATTACAAATCATAATTAAGTTAATCGCTCACTAATCAGTCTTTAAATATCCCACGTGTCGAAGTACTCGTAGCTACCACCCGATGGATGTTAACGATATCCCGACAGGATCTGGTTTTCGTTCTCGTTCTGAGATTAATTACTTAATTAACAGCCACAGACAAGCCGGGTTTTTCCATCGGGTGCGCACGTTTTTATCGCGCTTGCTTGTCATCATCGCCGTTCGATGCGAGATCTTGTTTACACCCGTTATATTACGGCGCGGTAGGTAGGTAGATAGGATTATGAGTCTCTCTCTCTCTCTTTCACACACACACACACACACACACACACACACACACACACATCTTCTCCGCATGAATACTAAATGTCTTGCTGCATCATTATCAGGCGTCGCACGTGCAAAATTTATTTATGAGCTCGTTAATCATGCTTATTTATAGCAAGCGTATTTATTTACTACGTCAATTCTTTATAGAATAATCAAATTCGTTCCTCACGATTACTTACAACGGGAACCTAAATGTATTTTTGTAGTACATATTCGAACTATACTTACATTTCTCAATTCAGTTTTACTTCAGAAATCCAATAAGTAAGAAATTCAATTTTTGGAGAAGCGGAAGAAACATTCTAGTTTTTACAATCATAGTACTAAAAATAATTAAAAATGTACAAAATATTTCATTATCTTTTACATTAATAAGAGAAAGAGTAAACGGAACATATTACTTTTGAAACTTATTTAAAACTTACTTAAAAGAAAACTAACTTCGAAAATTACTTTGGCATATTTTTGAAAGAAATTTGAAAGAGAAGACATTTTTGTGTATACATATAATAAAGAATTTCTATAAATGTAATTCCTAAAATGTAATAATAGATTTAAAAAAATATTATAAAATGAAATATTATTTAAAAAAGCTGTCATCTATATAATATTATTGTTAAGTGTACACAATTTATAAAGGAATAGCAAATTACAATAAATTAAATTTCTGTAAACTGAGTCATTATTTGAGTGTATTTTTATAATATAAATTAATATAATGTAAGAAAAGCATTTTTTATGTGTAATCCCAGACAACACAGAGTCTAAAATTAACATAAGACGTTTTTAAGTCATTTTTTAGACGCAAAGAAACGTCTTATGATCCAATTTTAGATACCTTTTGTTGACTAGGACAGTTATATAAAACTAGTATTCAGAAAAGGAAAGCTTAATTAATGTAATTTTTGAAAGAAATGATTCTCTCTCTCTCTCTCTCTCTCTCTTTCTCTCCAAGATTCTATCTGATTCGACCTAACATTATTAAATTCATTATGTAAAATTATACTCAATTTAAGCTATTTTTAATCAATTTTATAAATCAGCATTTTTAACTTAAGAAAATGTATTAAATTTGACTTAAATTTAATATATTATTTACTAATTGCATATGTTGATGTGAACATTGTTCTGAAACTACAGAAAAGTAGATTAATTTACATTTTGACACACACGGAAGTTAAAAAAATAACCAATATTATTTTTTATGTGTGTTAGGGAGAGATTGAGTAATCATTGTTTTTTTAATATTTAAAAATGTAATATTTCAATTTCGATAAACATGACTTTGACACACTTATGAAGTTTCTAAAATGATCACTTGTATCTTGACAAGAGAGAAGTAATGTCAATAAAAAATATTATATAATAAATTAATATTAGGATAGAATCAGTGGAAGGATCAGTTCTTTTTTTTTTAAAGGTCAGAGAGAGAGAGAGAGAGAGAGAGGAGGGAGAGAGCGTAAGAAAAAATCGAATTGAAAATTAAAATATAACTAATAGATACAATCTCGACGGAAAACGAAGTTATAATATATTCGTATTTTGTATTTAAAGTTTCTATCGACTTATTCGCTTCAATTTAAATGAAGCTCCTTTAATTATTATCTTTTAATTTCAACTTTGGCATCCCGTAGTTTACTGCATCTTTCGCGAAGGTTTTATTTAAGCCAGCAGCTGTGGAAGTTGGAAGGAGGCCGGTGAGCGAAATACGAGATCGTGCTTCTCCATTCGGATTCGAAACTGACGCAACTCGTGCTGCTGACGCGTCGTTGTCGCGGCGTGCTTTTCGTTACGCCGTGCAACACGAGAGACAGAGCGAAGTGACCGCGATGTTTCCTGGAATGCAAGACTAACACACGCGCGCGTACACGCGTTGCACGTTGCAAATGCGCAACGAGTGCACCAGACTGTCTAATCGCGCCGAGAGAGCGCGAAGGAGATTTCGACGAACAGAGAGGCCAGAATCCGTGCTCTTTCAACCGTGATGACGCGCGTTTTCTCTCTCTCTCTCTCCCCCTTCTCCTCCTCTCTTTTTCTTTGTCCGTCTTTTTTTCTTTTTTCCTATTTATCTCTCTTTCTCTTTGTCTGCCTGTTTTTCTGTCTCTATTTTTCACTCATACGGCATTATATCTTCCTATACCGGGTGTCTCCTATCCATTGTTGCAAGATTTTAATTTAATATATATATATATATGCAGTATATAATTGAAAAATTAAGGTCCAGCTTAACACACTTCACGTTTTCCCAACAGTCCAAATTCTTGTCTATTTAAATTTCCGTGTTAATTTAATGTAAGATGAAGAATATACGTTAAGAAGTGTGTAACACAAATATTAAATAAAAAATTAACTTGAAAAATAACTGACACAACTTCTAAGCAATGTGTATAGAGATATATTTTTACAGTAATATATTTACTATTTATTTAATTGACATATTTTATTAATTTATATTTAGATTTTATGTTTTAAAATACTTTTATATTTTTATATTTTTTTTACTCACATAAAATGTGTTATTTTAACACTAAAAATGTCAGTTTAATATGAAATATTCAAATATAATAACGCAGCATTGTGTTAAATTTACAACTCGGATATGTTAAACGTTCAACACAAACATTTTAACGAGGATAGGCTTTCAACATAAATACAAAATGTTTTTTTTACTATGTATGTACATAAAATGCGCGTACAAATAGATACGTGCAAATGTTGCAAATGTTGAAGTAAGCATATCAATTTTGGCACAGGTATACTAGAAATATGTATAGGATACGATATTAGCGCGTCGTAATTCAGAATTTTGTCTGACAGTTTTAGTATCCCCGTCTCTCGTACGTATGAGAGATTAACGCATAAGATTAGATATAAATAACTGCTCACGTATGAGATATTGAATCAATCGAGGAAAAATGTGATTCTCTATTTTTTATCCATCGGTCATGATGTAAGAGTATTTAAACGCGATGCGTTTTGCAAAGTGTCGAAATATAATGCAACTTTAAGTTATGTTAGGCATTTGTGACGTCTTTTGTATTGTATGAAAATGAAGTTTCGTATAAGAAAGATTTTTTTTGCATATTCAGATTTATTTTCGCATAACAAATTATTATTACCCAGTTTATTGCAATTTCTCTTTCTTTCTCTTTCTTTATATATGTAACATAGTTTTTAATTAATAACAAATCGATTTTATTGTTAAATTGTATATATCTTTGAGATTTGAATTTGGAAATTGGAAAATACTTATACAGTATTAAAACTTGCAAAAAAATTATAAAAGCTGGCAATAAATGATATGCTTTCCAATATTTTGATGAAAGTAGGTACGTATTAGGGAATATCGATTCAAAACGTTATATAATAACGTGACTCCGTTTCATTCTAAAATACACATTGCAGAAATATATAGATAATGATAATAATTAGATCAATTAGTGTGCACAATGAATTCTTCTAATATTCAAATAAACGAATAAATAATAAATATACATACGAGTTCAAATATACTTTTTTTTGAAATTTATCGAGAAATAAGTAAATATTTCCGTTTAAATAAATATTTTGTGAATACGATTATACATTTTTTCGGTTTCGTATTACTCCTACTCTGCATTATGCACGCATAACATACGGTAAGTAACACTCTGTAAAAACAATGAAATCGGCAGAAGAATAATATTCAGACTTGATAAGTCCTTTGTTTAAATTACATAAAATTATTCGCGTACGTTCCTGTTCGATCCAATATTCTTTAATTACCATTATGTCCAAGAAAACCACAGTTGCAAAAAGATATAAAAAAATATAGATATTATACGCGTAAGAGAATTATCATTAATAATTAATAATTATCATTATCACAATTGTGTGTGTACTTTTCTTCCAACTAAAGATTACGGATTTTATAAACATAAAATTTAACAGTAAGTTATTCAAATAGATTCATTAGAATATGTTGGTTACAATTAAGGGGCAAAGGTTGTTTATTGATGTGTTTTTCAGTTTACATTTTGTTTGAATATTTTAAATAGATAATTATGTGTAGTACTACATATTTACCTAGAAATCTAATACTGGCCAATATTAAAAGACAGTAATTATTTAAAGACTTATTTAAAGTATTGAAAAAATTGTTGTTTCAGTACTTTTAGTACTTCAAATAAGTGTTATTTACTGTTTTTTTAACGTAAAAATTTTGAATAAATAAAGTTTATAGCTCAATTACAAATTTTTGCATTAATAAAATACACTAATAATAATAGCTATCTAAGTTATATACACAACTTATACTTTGTCACCGGAGTTTTAATTTTAGAAAGTAGCTTCTAAAAATTGAGCGCGGAATATCAGAGAAATTTGGGAACACGACCGAAAATATTGATAGAGTACATCTCGCGTTTGTATATGCTCTCCTAAAATCGCCCCGAATCGGTCGTTTCGCGACAATTCGACTGCCGTGTTTTCCATTCCGAACAATTACGTTCGTTTGCCTATTTATAAGACAAACTTTCGTTCTCGCGGGTCCGCTTGTCGCCGCTTGTGTATAAACACGCGCCGGCCGGCCGGCCGGCGCAGCGCGGCCGAGGGTGGCCGAGTGATGCCGAGGTCGGCCGAAGCGGCGTGAGGCAACAGGCGGCTCATTTCAAGCGGCAGGTGGGGAGAGTCACTCGAATCGCGCGCGTCAGTGAGTCGTCGGAGTTCGCGGCGCGAGCATTGTTCGGTGTGGTCTCGTTGCTGCCCTTCACGTCATACAGTGTCCCGTACGTGCGCGCGCGCGCACGAGATATCCCGTCGCTCTTCTTCCCGAGTCTCTCCCGGTTGAAAACGAACGTCTATAACGTACGCGGCGCTCGGACAAAGCCGGTTGTAAGCCGCTTCGCGCAAATATTAGCCGTTCCTCTATTGAGACGGGGAGAAGATCAGGAGATAGCGGAGGACTGTATAGTTTGTGACCGCGAATGAGAGAAAGAAAGGAAGGAAGCTCTCTCGCTGACGTTTCGAGTGTTTGACGTTCCCAGGTAAACGCGCTCCGCAAAACGCTCCGTGTTTGACGGCAAACACAACGGCGGACGTACGCGCTCGTCTCTTCAGAGAGTCAGGAGAATTCCGAGAGGGATACGAGAGAGAGAGAGAGAGAGAGAGAGAGAGAGAGATATTGTTTACACCCTGCCGGTGATACGGTGCGTCGTCGCTCGGGCTTCCGCGAATTTCGAATCCGTTGGCAACTTCGCGTTGACGCGCGGGCGTGAATTCGAATTCGGGCTCGCCGCCAACTTCGCGCGATTGCGCGGCGGTTTTCAGGCGGTTCGGAGTTCGACGGGACGCGAACGTTCGCAGAGAAACCGTGAAACCAGTGTCTGCTGTGTGTGCCCTTCGGGAAACGCGGGGGAAACGCATGACGCGGACTTGCGGCTCACCGGCGCGCGGTACGTTCTATTGTCGTGAGCTTGTCGCGAGCCTCGATGGCGCGACGGTGCGCGAATTGTGAGAAGGTAGCGAGGTGCGCGGCGAATCCGACGCGGTGTCGTTCGTGAATTCCGGTCGCGACGCGGATCGCGTGCGATCACTCTCGCGAACTGTGCGTGCGAATCTCGTGCGATCGTCTCTCGCGTAAACGACGTGATTCCCGATACTCTCGAACGGTCGTTATCCCCGATCTAGATATCGGGGCGAATCTCCGCGGAGTGTGTCGAAGTAGGTCGTTGAAACGAATCGACAAAGTGGTGTGCAACGTATGACGAACGTGAAAATGAGAATGACGGCGAGCGAATTGCATGCCGTTATCGCGCTCGCGATATTGTCGACTATCAGCCTCGGCAATGAGATTAAGGATTACTGCTCGATACACAAGTACGACAATCTGCCTGGCGGCCTGAGCTTCACGAAGGAGGTCGTTACTATGGAGTACGCGAACGTGGGTGCGTTCAAGGCTCTTCACTGCTGCCTCAGGGGATACAGGAGCATCGAATGGTGAGTCCTACTTTTGTCTTTTCACGTACATTGTAGAGAACAAAAATTGGTGATGTCTCAACGCTCTTAAGTTTCACACACCCTACTCGTGATTATAATTACTACTTACTCCGTTAATACAAATAGTCTAATAAGCCATAAGGACCAAAATCATAGTCGATTGTTCTTCTCATATTCGACCGTGATTGATCAATTTCTTAAGGCTTAAGGCTTATTGCACCCATTGTGTTTGCGGGCTTAATCTTAACCGAGGTTCAACTTTTTTTTCTCATCTCTTTCCAATTCTTTGTGGGAAGAAATAAGAAATAAGTTGAACTTTCGTTAAGAGTCAATCGTGAGTTGTAAGACTGAGCTTAAAGCTCGTATCATATTACACATTGGAGATTGAGGGTTGCAAATTGAAGATCAGAATTCAGCTAATCAAAATTAAATTGATTAAAGTTCACTGGTCGAATTCTAATTTCTAATTTGCAATTCTCAATCTTCGACACGTAATGTGAGACAGGCTCAAAGTCTATTCTATACAATTGCGTAAGCGTAGTTGTAAGTGGTTATAATGAGCTTTTTACAATAAGCTATTATAAGACTTGATTGTACTAACGTTACTTTGACTTTACGCGAGGCTTTTCTTTCTCTCTTTTTAAACTTGACAGAGAGAGAGAGAGATATGGGGAGTTTTAAGCCTTGCTTATATTTACAGTTAAAGTAACGTTGACGCAATTGAGCCTAAGTACATTCTACAATAAACCGAAGTTTTAAGTATCAAGTTGTAAGAAATTGACCAATCGATCACAATCGAATGTAAGAAGAATAATCGATTATGGTTGGCTAATTTTTGTGACTTAAGATAAGATTTAAACTGTTTAAACCATTATCTGTGACTTTATTGTGGAAAGCACATAAAAATTGATTAATTATACTCGTTGACTAATTATAGAATACGTATTTTTATTAAATGAAGAGAATATTCGTTTATAATTAGTCAATTCTTACAACTACAATTTCATGTGTAATAGCTACTACTTTTACCGAATTGTCGAATGGGTTTGAATTGCATTATGACAAAAACTGGAGCACTCTGAAAGTAGTAAAGGAACAGTAACGGAAATTGAATATGCAAGATATGGAAGAAAGGAGGCAATTATGGAGTAGGTGGGAAATTATAGAATATATCACGATATCTTGTATAGTTTGCATTGTATTCTGGGAGCAATCGTCAAAATTATTTCTATGTATTCAGTCTGCTTAGATTTATCGTAAAAGCTGCATTTTAGTTTTGCAGACTAGGTTACGCAGCTGCAGATAGTTTTACAAGTGTCTTTACCTTGTTTTGAGAAGTATATTGGTATAAAATGGTGTAACTTTGTTCTATAGCTTGACGTCTTGAATATGGCTTTTTGAAATAACATAATGGAATTGAAGGAACATGAAACTTTTTTCGCAACCGTCTGTTTTGATAGAAATTGTTTTATTTTTACATTTTCTTATGGTTTTTTCCTTGTGGAAATCGAAAATGATCAATAATGACACTACACATAAAACTATTTTGTATTTGTATTGAAAACATTTATTTAAGCCTTTTTACAATTTTATATCGAATTTTTAACATATTTGAATGTTAATTTAATATAATGTGATTACGTTATTTAAATATTTCTATATTCAACATTTCTTAGAGTTCAATGTAATACAATTTATGAGTAAATAGATATAAATAACATAAAAATAAAACGTAAATTCTGAAATAAATTAATAAAATATGTTAATTAAACATTATAAATATTAATTTTACTAAAAAGTTCTCCCATTTGCTTATAAATTGTATAATATTACTTTTTTGTGGTAACTTCTAATATATCTTGTATGTTAAATTAACGTAAAATTGAGTAGACTTTTTAGGACATTTTAAATATGTTACAAATTTTCCAACTGTATACATTGAAGAAAAGTTGGTAGGTAATTGAAATAAATAAAGTCTAAATCCATAATCACGTTGTTACGAAATCGCTATCACAGTTGTTACATTTATTTAGAAACTAATTTAGAATTGTTGATCCCCAACTCTCATTAGTTTTTAAATGATTGATGCATAGAAATTTGAATAGAATTAATTTAATAATAATTCTCGAAGAAAAGTCTTGAATCGAGTATAGCTGTATTTAGCAGAGAAAGCAGCTTTGCAATAGTTGTAAAATTTTTTGAAGTGATTGGCTTTATCCTTAATTTCTTACTAAATCTATAAATATATAAACCAATTATATTAAAGAATCATACAGTTGCAAAGTTGGTTTTTCTGCTGAATGCATCCAATAATACGATTGATGTTCTACTTCTGATTATCTTCCATTCAGATGTTTTAAGCAACTCTTTAATTTAACTCCAGTGTTATATTTCTCTGTTATATTCTTTAATATTTTCCATTTATTTGGGAATTATTCTTGGCAATTTGAAAAACGCGAAGGGAAGAATACACTTTTACGCGATTTGAGAATCCCTGTCGCACAGCGTAATATCCTTTCCCTCGCTCGCATTTCTTTCGCGAAGCGAATGCTTCTGCTCGTTCTCCACCTTCCCAAGAGCATTTTGCCTCCCCTTTATTCGCACACGATCCGATGGGTGATAAATGCGAATGAAAACGAATCGAGGACTGCTTTCGGCACAAAAGCTGCCGCACGGAGAGCGTTCGCATTATGCGAATGACATTTTCCTTTTAGCGCCAAGCATTCATACCTTGCCTCATACCTGAAGCACCTGCTAACAGATCTTCTGTTATCGTCGCGAGCGACACGTATCGATAACCCTTTCATACTACCGAGACGTTGTATAGACCCGATTCTGAAATGAGAGAGTCCCTGAGAATCTATGATTCTTTGAGTAGCGAGCATTTTCTTCTCTCTCGTGAACGATTTTTTAAATTTTTATCTCGATAGTCGAGTCTGGAAAATGTAGTTGAAATGAATTAGGAATTTATTTAATTTGGAGATTTTAATTGAAAAAGAAGTCGAGTTGCCAGTGTCTACTGATATTTAGATGAAATTATCTAGACAATTTAGGAATAACTATCTATTTTATCTTTACTAGAATATACACGTATTATCTTCATTTGTATTTTGGATAAAGAAGTATTATATATTTTTTCAAATTATTTAGATAATTAGATCTTCATTTTAGATAACTTGAAAACAACTTTTATTCAAAATACAAATGAAGATAATATATATTTTAGTAAAAAGAAGATGAAGTTTCATCTAGATTCTAGATAATTTCATCTAGAACACTACGAGTTGCTTTCGTCGACTAAAAGCTATATCGATCTATTATAAAATAGGACATTTTTTTTCAATACGTCTGATTTAACTATCGGATTTTTACATTATGATGGATTTCAGACTTCAGCTATTTTTTGACGTCTCTACTAATTACGTGCTTTGACGTGTTGAGATTCCGAATCAATTCAGGATTCCTCTTTAACTGTCGATTGCTCGACTTTTTTTCTTTTGAAAACCTCAGTGTCACCCTTTTTATTGCCCTTAAGACGTTTCCGTTACAGTCGGATCTTTGTGCCCGCGACTACTTATATCTCGAGGATCCTATCCAGCGCCATTCTTCGTGTCTGACCCACATTTTTCTCATCGCTCGCGCAATATTTCCCGGAGGCGCGCGCTGAAAGACGGCGCATTAAAGATTTATAAGCTTACGACGCCCGGTACGTGACTTGTAAATCTCCGCAAGCTCAGACAGAAACGCGGAAACTTCTCCCTCTCTTTCTCTTTTTTTCTCTCTGTCTTCTTTCTTTCTCCCTCACAGAAAAGTTTCGCGAATCCGCATTCCAACGTTTCGTTCGTTCGCTCGCGCAAAATCTTTATTTCGCGCTCGCGTCACCAGAATCCCTTTTCGCTGTGTTTTTACATTAAGAGCTCGTCTAACGTGAAAATAAGACGCGTATTCCGTCACGAGATATATATTGCGGAATAACGCTGAGGTGGGGGGAGAAACAGAGAATCAAGTTTTACTTCGAAAAATTTGTAATTTATCTCGGGTATTTTTTTTGCGGAGAAGAAATATTTGTTCTCGCCATTTTAAAATAGATGGAAAGAAGTAAAAGGTTTTACAAATACGAAAATGTGTACAAAAGTTTCAGATCAATAATATCACTTAGGAATTGAAGATTAACTTTATTCAAATTTGGGAATATAAAGAGATTTGAGAGATTTCAAACTTATAAATACATAAATATATAAATAAAAAATTTATAAATAACTTGTAACTTAAAAATAGAAATATAATGCTTCTTTATTTTAAAAGTAATCAGCTCAAAAAATTAATTTCTAAAAAGAGGGAAAAAAACTATTTTTCAATTTGTCAAAAAGTTAATCAAAAATAATATCGATAAAAGAAATATATTCTTAATATGATTAAATATCATTTTTATCACTTTCGTTTCATAAACCTTAAAATTATTCTTTGCGACGATTTTTTAAACTATCTATTTTAAGTTATATTGACTTCTTACAAAATTACTTAGTTAATTTTTTAAATGTTTGTTTAATTCATTCATGTTAATAACTAGGAGATCACCTTTCTCGAGTTATCACTTTTGAAGTAAGGAAATGATATACTCGTAATAAATCTTATTTTACGAAATGTAATATCTTAAAAAAATTAATTTCATTTTCATTTTAGAAACCTTTACATTCTTAACCCTTCCGTCCACTACGTTTTTTCGGCATCTTTCAGTCCACTACGGGGGTCGTTATCGTCTTGGCGTTTTTTGGACCAGTAAAAGTGCTTTAAAAAATCTGAAAAAATTCATGGAACTTCTTTCAACCTTCAACTTGAAGTCCCAATCATAATATTTCGATAAAAATTATTTTTTTATATAGTTTTTATATAGCCTTCAGTGCCCGTTTTCAAAAGTTACAGCACTTTGAAATTTCGCTTGGGTCGAAAAAGACCCCCGTAGTGGACGGAAGGGTTAATAATACAAAATGTAAAGTGTTTCAAAATTATTTTTTAATGAAATAGAAGAAATGTACATTAATTTTAAAATGGAGTAAATAGAAATTCTTATTACGGCTGTACAGAAAAGTTTGGAAATTAAATCTTGTCTTACTTAATTTCTTAATTTAAAAAGTAAATCGATTTATAAAACATTAATTGTGTAATTGTAGGAAAAAAAATACCTTTCTATGTCTCTGCGAAAAACAAGAACGAAATTAAATCAATTAAAAAAAAATTGGTTTACCTTTTATTAACAGGCGATCTGCCATCAGCGCCTGACTTGTCAGTGACGGTTTAGTGAACATTTTTTGAAAGATTTGTAAAGAATATTTAATATAAATTTTTAAACGATATTAATAGTTAAGTAATTAATATAAGACAAACAGTGTTATTCAACATTTCGGCAAAATAACGACAAATAACGTCAACTTGTTCGCTGGGATAGAATATCGATGATACAATCTTGTTTAAGCGATATTTATTAAACGATATTTTATTATTATAAGCTCATATAATAGGAATTCTACCGTGACGATAACATCAGACATATAAAATTCGTTGATCAGATAACGCGATTATCTTTATTTGGAATGACGTCCCCGCATCATGATTTTCAAAATTTACACTGCAACATATAAGGACGCTTTTCTGCAGCCTCATCCGTTTCTTATGGCAATATCCACACTCTAGACACACGAGCGAAAAGAAATTTAGGAAACCGTAAATTTGGAGAACAGGAGACCACGATTACGTGTGGCGCAGGGTTTAAGGATCCACCTCGAGGCTTTGTCGGCTCTATTTTCCTGCGAATTACAGCGCGCTATCTCGTGGGTCGCGACAGTCCTGGTTTAAACGCGAATTACAAGGCGTAAATCGCGTTGGGGTTGGAACGCTTGTTTATTCCACGATAAATCGAGGAGCGTTTCGCAAAGCGGAATAACGGGAAGCCGCGAAGGGATAGAAGGGCCGGCGCCGACGGCACGGGGTGCTCAGGGAATGTGGGGGGGGGGGGGGGGGGGAGGGTGAACGGTTGACAAGCTTTGGCCGCCTCGTCCGTCGAGTAACCACAAAGCACGGAACAAAGGAATATCACCCGAGGACTTTCCTGGAGGATCCTTCGTGTTCGCGTGCGCATACGCCAGGGAACTTTATTATCCCCGGGGACAAAGTGGGACTTTACGAGGCCATTGTGCCAAGAGAGGCACGGTCTTCCAGGTGTCAAACGGTATATTTGTTCTGCGTATTCACGCCGCAGAGAGGGATCGAGAGAGTATTCACGAGACGCTGCGCCGCGCCGCGCCGCTTGCTCTTCAGTATTTTACTCGGAATATCAAATAGTTATTAGATTAAAAGCCCTGGTGGTGAAAGATAGGAGAAGCTTATATTCTTCGCGATTCGTTTCGCTTTGCCAAATGACTTTGCTTTGACACATAAATTCTTCTGCACTTCTAATTACGAGAAATTAGTATCAGATTATTGCCTTATATAAGCAATCGATGCCTTAAATACTTAATTTTATTTACAATTAGTAGAACGGAAACTGAAATATAAGCAACGTCGAGAAATTGAAATTAAATTATTTAAAACTATATTAGAAAATTATTAGAGAGGGAGAGAGAGAGAGAGAGAGTTATAAGTACATTTAAATGTCAGTAAATTCTTTAGAATTTTATGTTATAAAGTATAATTTTATTATTTAATGTGTTATTATTATTATTACTTTATGGTATATTATTTATTGCTTGTAAGCAGTATCATTAATGCCTCCTCTTTTGAGACGATGGTTGTTTTTACATTTACTTTCATATAAATATTTCTATAAGTTATTATTATTATAATGTTATAACAATTCTCCTTAAACTTCAGAGCTTCTCGAATTTACGATGTCTTTAAGTTTTTTAGAGTATATAAGTCGAGACCCTCTCAGTTGGTTCAAGAGGGTCTTTCTTTTCTTCTTCTCTAAGCTCTTTCGTCTTTTTCTCATCCCACCTGATACGTCTTTATCGGCCGTGTCCATCTGCAGGTCGACGATGAACACGCATAAAATTATGCTTAGGCGCGTTCGGATCGTCTCGATCACCTCGGACGGATAGCCAGCTTGATTAAATTTCACGGAAAAAAATGCAGCCGCGATTCGCCGAACTTCTTTCGTCGACCGCGAACTTCTTTTCCCTTTTTTGCCTTCCTTGTGATTTAATGGCGAACGAGGTCCCGAGGGCCCGTCGATGGAAGAGCCAAAAGATGACAGCGCGAAAGTAGATTGAAAGTTGAAATTTCGATTCCAGAAATATACCTAATATGTGGTATGATTAAGTGTGAAAGTAAATATGATTTATTATCGCGATTTTATTTTGAAACATATAATTTATTCATTATTCATCCATTATATTTCATCCGTTTTGGAAACAAAAATTAAAAGTGATTGTGAAAGATTCAAGTAAATGAAACATTTTCAGAAATTAAGCATTAGTAGAAATATCTTTTTCAATTAATTACACGAGTTGATTTTAGTTTAACGTAAATCTGAAAAAATTTAAAAAAATTATATTTGTAAATTTTAACTTATTCAATTGTTAATCATAATATTGAATCAACACTTAATTTAATAATATTTGATGTGTATAATAATATAATATGTATTATGTATATAATGTTATAAAATTAGTATTATTAATATCTGTTTTACATGAGAGTTATTAAACAATTTTTTAATAGTGTATAATTGTTTCACTTATCTACATGTGTTTTAAAAAAAGTTTGACAATTGTACCATTTGATACCGCAAAGTTTCAGCTTTAAGAATCTGTTTTTTAAATTGTGGTACAATCGCTGCGGTTAGCAGAGAAAGTAATTTTGTAACTGTTGTAAAATTCTTCAATATGATTGGCTTATACATTTAAATCTATAAACAACCAAAGGTAAGAATACCAATCGTATTGAAAAATTTTACAACAGCTATAAAGCTACTTTTTCTGCAGAACGCAATTATTAAATTTTAATGGAGTTATGAACAATTGAAGTCATAAAAATCTCCTTTTATTTAATCCGCGATAATTCAGTAACAAAAAAAATCTTAGGAATATCTTCAAAAAACAATTTTGTGTAGAAAACTCGAAGCTTTTACGTAGAAAGTAAAAAATTTTTACAGATTTTTTTTTTGATGGCCACATAGTAAGCTTACAAAATAAGAATATTTTTCATTTTGTCCAGCTCATAGTTTTTTACGAGTATATGTAAGAATGATCAAATTAACAGAAATTAAAAATATATTAATCTCTCAAAAATAAAGATTTTAAACTTAAAAATTTATTTTTTAATAAATTTAAATTTTGTTTATTTTTAACGAAGAGTGCTACAGCATTTGTGAATTTTGAAGTGTGTAGCGTTACGAACTTTCGTTCCAACTCAATATATATATTTATATATATATATACATAAACATATAGAATATATTAAATATAATATAGAGAGTTGTGCATAAACACAAAGTAGATACAGACTTTCAAAAAATGACCTACGAAAATAATCCCAAATCTTTTTGCTTTAAGGTCAGAGAACCATAAATATCTCCTAATTCTAGTATATCCCATTTCTAGTTTTCATTGGGCAAACGTAGGGGGTAAACTAGGGGAGGGGGGTGGAAGGAGAAGTGGATTCGAAAGGGTTGAATTATGGTCGCGAAACACGTGAGGCGGCTTTCGCGTAAGCTCGTTAATTGCGCGCTAACGCCACCATGGAACAAAAGGGTACAAATAGATGCTTTTATGCGATATGGATTTCGCTCGTTCGCCGACCGTACCGGCGGCGCGGCGCGGCGAGGCGAGCCGTACGTGCGCGCATAAAATTCCGCAGAACAATCGCCCGCTAGAAGTAACTGTTCCATTTTCCCCTCCTCGCCCTGTACCGTTCCTTTATTTCGCCGATTTTTCGCGCGGCGCATTTTTTCGAATTGACATGAGACGCGAAGGAGTTTCGCGATCATACATGATTCATTGTGCTTCGGATATTGGTTTTTAGGAAACGATCCGTTGAATTTTCACCTCTATAGAATTGTGAAATAGTTTTCTATTCTGTTTGCCGATGTCTACAGATTTTTTATTTAGCTCGAAAGTCGAGGAATGGAAGTTGAGATTTGGGAATTCAAAGCCGAAGCGACTGGCGAATTATATGTAGATGGATTAATGGAATTATCTTCGTGTGCGATAGGAGTTTAGAGAGTTCATTTGTTTTATTTTCTAGGGAGCGATCGGGATTGTGATTTATTTAAAGCAATTCAAAATTCTGTTTTCAATTCAAATTTTCTTAATGAAAAATGCATTTAACATCAGGTATCCGTCATTAATACGATATCAACGTAAAGTCATTATTTCTCTTTGGTTAACTTTTCTCGCCCATCCTTTTTACCCAATTTATGAAAAGCGCGTAACTTCCGGTATATTTTTACTTGAAGAATACAAATTGAATCACGCTCGCGAGCTAAACGTGCTGCGTTTCTGCAATTTACAAATTGCGTGACGTGCATATTCGTTCGTGTCAGATCAAAGTGCAATACAATAATCTTTTTAAACAGTCATCGCCAGTCGGGCGTAATTAAACCACACTTTAATATTGCAATCGTAATCCACCCTGATTATCAGCGACGTTGATTGACGTATGGATAAAATAAATTTGGCGCAGTCACGGTGTAAGAATATAGGTGTTTCCACTCTATAAAATTACTGGTCTTTTTGTTAGGACATTCTGTTAAATATAAGGTGGTTTGTATCGTCGTAACATCACTAGACATTCTCAAGTATTATAAACGGTGACCCTGCGCGGTCAATAATACTGATCAGTAATATTGAATTAGTAATACTGGCAGCACGCCTAACTATTTTTAGTATTTTTACAACTTTACACGATCAATATTATTGACAATATATTTCACTTTAGTTTCACATACAATATTTATTGCACTGTGACATACCGTGACATGGATCTTAATAAAGCTATACTGATGCTCGAGAATGAAACTCCAGATCACCGTCAATATTCTACGTCAATCCATCAACATTAACCACACACTATCAATAATATTGTCAGTATTTGTTAATACTGACAGTATTATCGACTGTGTAGGGTCAGCTTAAAAGATTGGACACTGATCGATTGAGGGCTGCGCACAATCAAGGAAATAGGAAACGGAGAACAGAATAAGAATTTTAACTTATCAGAAACTGTATTCCAGATATTTCCTATTTCTTTAGATAACTTCTGATCGTCCGCCATATTTTTTAGGACCTGCTTAAGATAAAATAAGATCGATGCATAAAATAGAATAAGAGATGCGTGGCTATTTCTTATTATCTCATTCTTATCTTAAGCAGGTCTTGAAAAATATAGCAGACTAAACGTACGATATCCAATCTTCTCTTGTTTGAGGATCTCTAACCCCACTCTAAAGCTCTATATTTACAAAACTTCGTATTCACGATGCTAGAAATCGATCCAACGTCTCGGATAGAGAAGGAATTAACAAATCACATTTGAACAGTTCGATTACAATGCGATCGGTTAATTTTTTCTTGAACAGTTTTCTAGCATCGTGGACACAAGGCTTTAGAGTAGCGCATTACTTTTATCTGGAGTTGGATTTTATCTGCCGACAACTGTGTTGTCCCATTGGCTGTTTTTCTTCCATGTTTTCCTATTGGTCAATTTTAATCTCCATTTTTGACCTATCGTTCAATAAGCGCTTAGTAATTCTTTAATATACTGTAAAAAAATAAAATGTTAATTTTAACTCAAAGTCTTTGAGTTAACATTTTATTTTTTACAGTGTATAATTGTTAGGCCAAGAGCACAACGATTGTTTATGTTACTTTTATAAATATAGAGCTCTAAACATCACATCTCGTATGTCTCTTTATATTACTATTAGTATAAATATATGTCTCGCACACACAGAAAGCTTTGTTTTTTAATACAAATGTGGGGCTCAATACGACGTCTGTATATTAAAATATTTAGATTTTCTCATTTTGAAGACCACAATAAAATATAATTGAGTGGAAACACTTATATTTTTATACGTGAGCACAGTAAATGAACACAGTCCCCTCAATGGTGTACGTACAAAAACAAATTAAAGTAGCAGCTCTCCAAGCCTCCACGCTTCTTTACCTCGAACAACGCAAATCGCGAAGTAAGAACGCCGCGTTTCCATCGCAACCGTACCGTCTTGCTTTCGATCGCAATTTGCGGCCGACGCGTCCATTTATCCGCGTCAGGGCCGAAAGGGTTAAAGTGTCAGTCTTTCGCGGAATGATCTTGTGCAACGCGGGCGAACGTTACTCCCATTCCTCCGTATAAGAATGACACACTCGCATTATTAGGGATAATGATCCTGGCGTGCCAAGCAAGGATCAGCCGAGGACGCTATTTTGAAATAACGGAAGCCGGTAATCGCTTCGCGGAAAGTCGTTTCCCACTTTTCAGAGACGCCTCTTTTCCAATATGTGTGTACATATACACTCGTGTGCGCGCACGTACACGCGCGTGTGACGCGTCTTTACGAGAGCAGCAGCTCTCAAACTGATGTTATTTCGCAGCGAGATAAAAGGTGAAACCAGCATTTAATACAGCGCAGTTATTGCAGGTCGCATTAATTATGAATTTATATTTTATAGGGAATGTGTTCTCGGAGAGAGAGAATTTAATAATTCTGTGTATATGCGCCCGATTCACACATTTTTTTAAAATTGAAAAATATTCATCAGGATTAAAATAGAAAATTCATTCAGTCAGTGTATCAATTTTATGGTTCGATTAAACAAATACAAAATTTAGTTGCTCTGATTCTGATTATAAATTTTTAATATATAAAATTTGAAAATCTAATTCCCCAAATTATATTAAATTCTCCTGATTTTTCTTAAAGAAGTTTATATCGTGCTAAAGTTTTTATTTAATTGTATTGTGAGTATTATATTAGTACTTTATTTTGATATTTTTATGTCCGAAAGCTTTTATATACTTCTGCGCAGCGTATAAATAAATAGTTTACGAAAAATATGGTTTTGTATTACCTTCGAAGAACGAAGCTTTCGCGGAAGGCTGTTTTATCTTCGAGCTTGAGAGAGCGTAATCGCGATTTCGTTACGGAGAAAAGTGCGTCAAAGTCCTATTCGCCGAACGGACAGGGAAGAGCAGTGGCTTAGCAGTTTCATTCTCGGTCAGCTATAGTTCGTGTCGCGATTTCGTGTCTATGAGCGATTGGAACTTTTGAAAGATGTTTGCCAATAATGTGGAAGAGCTGTACTTTTCAGTTGTAGAAAATGCAGTTTTTAGGAAGATAATGTTTTTGAAATAAAATAATTCAAATTGTTACACAGTAAACAAAAACATTTTGTGTTTATGCTAAAACTGGTTTATAAAATTTGGAATCCTTATTGAATTTTTAACATACGTGAACGTCAATTTAACATAATATAATTATATTATTGAATTGTGTGTTAAATTAATACTTAATATTTTTTGTAATAAAAATTTATGATTGAGTGAACAAGTAGCATAAAAATAATGTAGTTTTAATCGATAAATTCTAAGATAAATATTGTGTCAAAATGTAATATTTTTTGTGTTAATTTTTTCATAACGTTTGTGTGATTTTCTAACGTATTTATCTTGTGTTAAATAACAAAAATTTGAGCGGGGCAGAGATTTGTTGGGACACATGTGTTATATTTAATACAAATTTTCCAACTGTATAGATTTGCTTCGTTTGATGAACTAAACTAATTTTTCGATCGAACAGCAATTTAATCACGATTTTCTCCGTCTTTAATTCAGTGAAATTCAGTCGCTGAGACAAATAGGACACTCTGTATGTGACAAGGGGTTGAGGGAGGAGCGAATGTTCAAAATTGGGAAATGCGGGGAACAAGGAGGAAATGAAGGACAGGATGACAGAGGGGTTACGAAGGTCTGTGGAGTGGCGAAAGCCGCAAGAGAATCTTTTGACATTTCGACGAGAATCCCGACGAGAGATGTGTGCGTTGAGCTCGCGGCCGACGACGTCTGTCAACGCGTTCCCCGCTCTTCCCGTTCTTCATCTCGTCTTCCTAAGAGAGATCACGGATGCATCAAATGGGAAAATGAAGTATTTTCCGTAAACCACTGGATTTCCAGTCGTTTCGACACCGCGAAAATACGAAAAGCGCGGCTAAAAGCGACACGCGATCTTCCGCGAAATTAAAACTCAATTCGATCGATAGGATTTTTGGACTTTTAGATTGCCAAAGTTTTCATGTGCTGTTGAGTTTTTCCTCGGATTTGTAATTTATACTGTGGTTTCATATTTCTTCGTTTTAAAAATGTAAAAGGTATACCGAGATAAAAAAATGTATGCCATAATTTAACTGTAATTTATAGTCATTTTTTATGCTTTATATTTATGCTTGTTTTAACTATGCAAATATAGTCGATTATTCTATTAATAATAGTCACGCACGCTGCTTGAAAATCTTTAGTTTTTCTCATCATATTTTTTATAGTTGTTATTATCACATAAATAATAAAAATTAATTTAAAATATAGTACATTCATTATAATTGCTATTTACTGAATAAAAATGTTTACTTTATTTATCATTTACAGTTTAACATTAATATTTAAAAAATTATTACAATTTTTTCATGTTCGAGAGAATTGGTTATAATTATTAACATTATAGCAGCAATAACTGAAATGGAATTCCTAACCATAATTATTTTACCAATTACAATCACAATACCAAACATCTTTATTGTTCAATAAAACTGTATTTTATAATTTATCTTTTATTAGATATGCACTAAAAAATATGGGTGGAGATTTAATACCGTCTGTATAATTATCGTGTTGACTTTGATATAAATATAGTGTGTGAATTAAACACTGTATTTTAAATCCACACTTCGATGGTATTGATCTAAACCTATATTTTGTTGAGAGTAAAATTTACGTAAATTAACGCGCGTGGAGAAGGGCTTTGTGCTTTTAGCCAATAAATAGAAATGTATACGTGGAAATTCGTAATTCAATAATTCTTCTTTGCGGTAAAATGACGATTTGGTTGAATTAGCAGGCTAACTCGACATTGTGAATTAATGATCCTGTGCGGTGGAATCACGGGACACCGTCGTATGATTATCCACGATCGAGTTTCGATGGAAAATAACGTCGTATGCGCGGGCACACAAACACGAATACGAAACGCAGTGTATCGTCCGTTCTCACCGTCGCTAAAACCGGATCCCATCGATCTCGATGTTTCCGGCGGATGGACGTTTCGAATCTCTCGCGTAAGCGGACTCGTTATCATATCGCGATATCATCCGCCAATGGAAACCGCATATCCGAGAGAAAGAGAGATGTTTCGATGAACGGCTATCGCGATACTTTTATAGGTCAGAGATTTAAAAAAAGGACCGTGGTGCGAATAGTAGTATGTAAAGTATATTTTGCCGCGGGGTCGCGGAAATTGCGTTTCCGAGGTGCAGATACATATCGCTTCGCGATCGAGTATAGCGCTATTCTTGTAAATCCTGGCCGCAAATGTTCCACGGCGGTAGAGTTACTGCTTTTCGGAAATGCGGGGGAGAAACTATGATCATGATCGAAGGAAAGCTACATATTGAAAAAAAGTCTGGTAACAGTTATAAAATGCAGGTATTTTGTTTAGCGTACGTACTTTGATGTAGTATTTAGTATTATCAAATATTTTAATAGTAATTAACCATTTGGCAATAGAAAGTAAGATAATATTTAGCAAAGTAAAGTTATAGCGTTTAATTGGTTTTGGTTTATATTAATCGAATATAATTAATTAATTAATTAATATTAACCAAATGTTTGATTACAATTATTTTACTAAAGTAACTATCATCTAGATTATTTAATAGTGTTTATTACTTAGAAAAATCTAGGAAACTTGGAATTTTTAAGAAATTTCTTTCTTTGAAAATCAAAGATAGAATTTTATTATTTATCAGATCTCAGGGTAATTGTGGGCATTTTAATTTGAATTCTGTTATTTTCTAAATACATTTCTATGATTATTTTTTTCTTGCTAATACAAATTGACATCTGCAGTTAACAATAAGTATGGCATATACATTCTTGTGTTTTCATATTTATTTTGTGTATCTCGCCAGTTTTTACAAAAAAATTAAATTGACCATAGAACATTCGGCAAAATAGTGGTATTTGTACATTTTAGTATGCCTTCTCTATATTATAATGGCTAAATAAAATTCGAGAATTCTCTGGAATTTTTTTTATAAGATTTTTTTTACAAATCGTGGGATTTGCGAAATTGGAAATCTACAGTTGGAAAAAAGCGATCGAATGATGTATGTATATATATATAAACTTCGTATACTGAAAAGAGCCTGATAAAATATTATAGCTATCGAATATTGAGTGGAATAATTTTAATTAAACGTTTCAATTAATATAACCAAAAATATTTTTGAAACATTTAATAATTATTACCAATTGCGGTTTGTTACATTATCGTGTTTTGTAATACCTATTAAATATTTAGAAAAGTATAAAATAATTTTTGGTTATATTAATCGAACGTTTGATTAAAATTATTTTACTCAACGCGCGCTTGGTAGCTATTACCAAGAGTTTTTTTTTAACGAAGAGAAAACCCGGATAGGCGCGAAATAATCGATGTCGTTGTTTCCACGTTCGCGGTCGATGATGCCGGATTTACCGTTACACGGAGAAGTGAAGAACTTGACAGAATGCGTCATGGCTTACTAATTAGTAATGGAAAACGTATAAAGAAGCAGCGGCATGTACGCCGGAGGCGTATTTGTTCACTCATTTCTATTTCTGTTAGGGATGACATCGAGTTCATCGCGAGTCATGTAAACGAAATGCGGATTCAAGCGAAGGAGGATTTACGAGCTCCATCAATTATGTCGTAGATCGTTACCTCAAATACTTCACTTTTACTAATTTTACGACTGTTAAATTCTTACTTTTCACGATGTATATGGTTGTTTCTTTCGTTCGGTCTTTTTATTTAATTATGTCTATAATTAAAAGGTGTCTCGTAACAAAGATTACTTTACCAGTAATAACTTTTACGACGCAGTTGAGATTTTCTCTCGTTGGAAGTCAAAGTAAATATATCGCCGACGGTGCAATATAAATATAATAATTTCTGTGCGGCGCAATTAATTTTTTCCTCTTTGACTCTTTCCATCAAAGAGAAACCGAATTGTCAAACAATGATTTTCTCGCACACGAAATAATTTCAATCAAATATTCGATTTTAATGTATCCAAAAATAATTTTATTTTTCTAAATATTTAATAATTATTATTAAATATTATTATAATTGATTATATTATTGTTGTTTGATAATATTTATTCAATATCTATAAAAGTAAAATTATTTTCGGTTATATTAATCAAATATTTGATTGAAATTATTTCACTCGACATTTGGTGGTTATTAATTTATTACAGACTCTTTCTTAAGTGTGCAGCGATCTTTCATCATCTTTCGCCATTAAATCTCGCAATTGCAGAAGCGAATAGCATTTTGCGTTGCATAAAACCTCCGCGCACTTACTTTCGTTATTTTTTGGAATTTGGAGGGGGAACTTTATCTCGTCTCTCTGAGGCGGAGCTTCGTTTAATCGCGAAACTTTCGCTTTTGCACGATCGGTAATTCTTTTAACGCGCGCGATGAAGCGTCACGTTTTTATTGTGCTCGTCGCGAAAGTTGCAGGTGCACGACGTAGATATCATTTGCTAATCGGCATTATGCCCGCATCACACGGGCGCGGCGTTGAAGATTGCGTTCGCATTTGTGTTTTTTGACTGATCAGAAAGAAACTATTACTAGCTAGTATTGCTAGCTAGGTCTGTTTGAAAATTATTCTCATATATTGCGATTTTCTCAAAAGTTTAGCAGTAATTTGTACACAATCTTCCCAAAAAGTTTCTCAAAAATTCTCCAAAATTTGTTGTACACTCTAAATATCTTGCAGTGAAATCTCACTTCAAGAGAATGAAAATACAACCAGTCTTGAAAAAAAGTGAAAAAAGATATTTCACTTTATGAAAATTGGTGGTTGTATTTTCACTCTCTTGGAGTGAGATTTTATTGCAAGAAATTTAAAATGTACCTTCTAAAAAAATTCCTTGATGGAAAGAAAAAACCTGAAAATTTCGAGGAAAATGCCTCACAATCTGCGCAACAGTGTTACTAGCCAGCAACTTCTGTTTCTGATTTTTTAAGAGGCGTAAACGCAAACACAATCGCTATTGTGACATGGGTATTAGGGATAGCGCAAAAACGTTTTCCGGAATCGTGTAACTCCTCGTTGTTCCGCTTGTGTGCGTGGCTTTGTTCTCGTTTGTACGCCCAATGCGCGTGTTTGTACGGCCATTTTTCCGAGTATCATTTATATAGTTGTCTTATAGCTCGCTCGTTATTGTTAATAATTCATGCAGTGGTGGGCGATGACCTAATGGTGAGACTGCAAACGTTCTGATTATAAGGTGACTTCCGGGAAAATTGTATATACATATAATGATAGATATATGGATTCCGAGACAACTTTTTCATCGGCAGGACGGAAATTGGATTATTAATGTACTTAATATTATTATTAAATTGAATTAAATTAAAATTATTACGTGTCTCTTACAATTTTTATTCTAAAAGGAAGAAGAAATTTCTCTCAAAGAATAATTTCTTCACGAAATGGAATAACAGAATTTGAAAGCGATTATTTTTAAAATCGTGATAAAGCAATAGTCAACTTGTGTAAAAAGAATTTTAATTTTAAAGAAGTTATTCTCAACTTGATTGCAGGTTTATTCTACGAAAGAGAAAGAGTTTTCTTTTAATGGAGTGAAAGCAGGTAGGTCCCTCGATAGAAAATTACTCGGGGCATTTTCTTTTATCAGTATTCCACGCGTGTGGCTTCTACGAAAAGGGAGTGATATTCGGGTGCCTTTGCCCTCTAAATCGTGTCTTCAACGGCGAAAAGACGAAGGGAAATTATCCCCTTTCACGTCGCGCGAGTTTCGCTCAACTTTGCGCGGTAACTTTATCGAGTTGCCACGAAACTTTCAGTTGTCTCGCGGGTGAAATCGTATTCCAGGAATCGCACAATGCAACTGTTTCTTTTCTCGCCGCTGCATCGCGTACGCAAATCCCGTCGATTTGAAACGCTGCGCTGCTGCATGCCTGCGAAGATGCAGCTGTGAAAGCGCGTGCACTTCGCACACATCGATGTGTACTTGCGTGCATATGCACCGTATTATTGATCGGAAAATTAATGACGCATCCGCGGGTAGCGCGGTGTGCTTTTATCATTTGAAAGAACGCAATTTAATTTCCGCGTAAAGATTTATGACGTTAAGGGGACTTTTACAGCTCTCCTGAAATCATAGAATTCAAAAGTTTTCTCGAATTTAAGAATCTAACGATTTCGAGCTTTAAAGATGTATCTGACATATACAGTTCCTACCGAAAGTTTGGAGTAAAAATGTGTTAATATTTACACTTTCTATATAAAAATAAATATGAAACTATAGATACAAAACAGTTGTACGATACATTGTTATCCAACAATACATTTTGGTAGTTTATTTACTGTGTGTACTTGTTATCATTTTTTAAGTTGAAATATTATAAGAATAAAAATAATGACAAGTATAATAAATAAACTACGGTGTTGTTGATTAAAAATATGATGTTACTCGCACAACTATTTCGTATACATTATATACAATTTTTATATTTATATTTATTTTTATATAAAAAGTGCAATAACACATTTTTAACTCTAAATTTGTGATAAGAACTGTATGTCAAATACATCCTTAACTTAAAGTCAATTCTGTCTGTAAACATCTCTCAGTAATCGTAGACCTAAATCGATGAAATACGTGTTATATACGTAGTTTCGGAATAACTGTGTTTTATATAGACGTCGGAGAAATTGAAACGAGAAGCTAATACTACAGAATGCTTTGTTTTTAAGTATAAGAGAAGTTATTAAATTATACGAGAATTAAAACGAAGTTGAAATTATTTTGTAATATAAGTATAAAGATTAAATAGAAAATAAAAATTGCTCTGTATAATTAAAATAAAAATTTTCAATTTGATTAGAATTATTTCATGTAAAAAAATGAATTCTTGCAGATTTTTTTTATCTTGCTTTGCGTGTCACGCAAGTGTTTCATTATTAATTTTTTGCTTGTGTAAACATAGACGAGTTCTCTTTTTCTTCTTCTTCCTCTTCTTCTTCTCAAATGGCTATTTGTATTCTGGGTTAAAATACAATACTATTCTTCAAGTTAATTTATTTTCAGGATAATTCAACTTTCCGAGAAGTTGCGACCTACCTAAGCCGCACGCTTTCTATCTAACCGTATCGACGCCTTACGTTTCTTGTCCCAAATGTTTTTAACGACGCTCTTTACTCGCCGCGCTCTATTGTGCGAATTCTGGCAACCGTGACCGGCATGTAGCCGCGCACGCGAGCGAATGGCGTAACGCTCAGGTAAAACTGCCTTCCGAGAAGCTGATAATGCGTTCCTACTTCCTCTTACCGCCACCTGCGTCGGTCCCTCGGTCTGCGTGGTGCACCGGGTGTTTCGATTGGTGCCGCAGTCGGCGGCATTAACCATTGAAAGCGATATAATCTCGACGAGGTCAATTTGCGACGTCGCAAAGGGAAGGTATACGCGATTAAATAATTAACGTGCACGCCGGTGTCACGCCTTGTCGCTCAGTGCATCCGCACTATGCTACTCCCTTTGAACCTCACGCGACTTCAACAGCGGCACCCGGTATGGTGCAATGACAAAGTTAACGCATTAGCATAATGCTCGAGTTAAATATTAATGAGTTAAAGTGAATCGCCTCTCGTTTTATTCAGTGAGAAATTTGCAAAAGATCTCGATGAGTGATTATGATCAGCTGGCTCGGTTAATGGGAATGGGTGCAATGCCGGAGGCGAAAGAGGACGAGAGGGGCAAAGAAGATACGATGGGGCGTATATGTGCGAAATGTCGCTCGTTCTGGGAAACGTTACCGCTTACCGGGAAATGCACCGTGTATGCAGAAACGCAGGTGCACACCACGAGGTGGATGGGGCGGGAAGAGGAAGGCGGGGGTGTGTAAGAGGATGTGCGAGAGCCCTGGTCGAAGCTGTTCCCTTATGTATATGCGATAAATTTACGTCGCGAGGAGTCGATCGCGCTTATCTTGTCGCGTGAAATTTTATTTCGGAAACATTCGATCCCGAAGCGCCCAAAGATTCGTTTGGCTTGAGAGTCTCGTAAATTGAAATGTAGTTCCATTTAGAACTCGGTGGATATTTTCTTTAGCCTTCCACCAACAATCTGTAATTTTCGATCTACAATTATCTGAGGCATTAAAGTCCACGGCAGATTTTCCGGACTTTATAAAGGTCTGAAGAAATTCTTGTATCCTTGTGAAATAACAAGTTTTTATCGTAATAAGAACCAGATTGTATTCTGCTTATTTTTTGCAAATTTCAATACGCGAGTAAAAATTTTGAAAAAACATAATATATTAAAAGTTGAACATTTATAACTTTTAAAGGAGTGAATGAACAAAAATCCTCTTAAATTACAATGTATTTGAAGATGTGTATTTAAAAAAAAGTAGTATAATGATGTTGACTTGAAAAAATTGAACTACTTGAGCATCAGGTGAAATATGAACATTTTTATGAATAAAACAATAAAGTTTTTTTAAAGACAAGTGTAATAAAATCACTTTTACTTACACCGGATTAATCATTAAATTTCTTCTATTTCAATCAAAATGAGTACAAAGTTTTAAAATAAAAATATTATATATGACACAGTTCGTACAATGATGTGTACGATGCTTTTCATTATTGATTTGCCATGTAAGGTATAGTATGTAGTTTTCCTATTATTGGACAATACGTTTTTCTAATTTACCAAGTCTTTCTGAAGGAGTTCTTTTTTCAATTACGAGTGTTTTATGAATTATGTATGTCAGATATTTCTTCGTAAATATTGATTTTGCAATATCAGTGAACAAAACGATATAAAGCACTAAAAATCTAGTTTAAAAGTAAAATCTTTATATATAATACTTAAAATTAGCATTAAAAAGATGTAAAAATACGAGAAAAATCTACAATATGGGTCGCTGAGGGCACAGGTATGATCTTTATTTGTTCTTGCAAAGAAACAAATAATTGGATACTGTCGTTCTTTTTAAATTCACAGTAAAAACACTGACTGTACCTTAAAAATTCTACACTTTGGAAGATTAAGAGAATTTTTTCCTATGTATGCGATCCGAAGTCTGTCGCAGTGGACAAATCACATTTTTCCGGACATTCCACTTGTTAATGCTTTTAACTAGCCCTAACAACAATCAGAATCATTATTAGAGTCAAATATACAAGAAAGACAAATATTTATGAATATTAATAAATAATATTTACACATGCAATGTAGATATTGAATAAATATTTAGAGAGAAGAGAAAAATAAATTTTTATATTAAGAGCTATTATAAGCTTGATTTTTATACACACACAGAAAAATTTATTTTGAAAACGTTTGAACCTGAAACGTCTAAAGACGTTACCCTGAAAAAGTCTGAAGTCACCTTTAAAATAATTTTATATTGAAAGACAATATAAAATAACAATAGATCCTCTTCCGATCCTTCTACAAACTCGAAGCTTCCCCGGCATGTGCAGGATGTACATAAATTATCGTCTTAGTTCGTGTGCTACAATAGAACAGTCACTGCAAGTTATTTTCCAAATACTGCAGCATATGTCGAATAACATCAATTTTATCGCAGTAGCTATTTTGTTATACGATTGTTTCTCACGTGCATTTTGCTTATTGATAATACAATAAGAAGATATATACGTATATATAGTTCTAGATGACGTTATTTAGAGAGTAACGTAAAACTGGAGCACGGTTATTAATTGTCTTATGCCTGTAGTTAATTAATTATGCGTACTTCATATATTTCATATACTTTTTAATTAGAATAATAATGACGCGCGTATATTAAAACTAATTGAATTTATGCGAGTACTTTTAGTATCTGGAATTCGGAAATCCGGGGATTTGAGCATGTCCGGATTGAACTTTTGTTGAACAAAAATCGCTCGGACCGAAACTCACGGGCGAACAGTTGACACGAGTGACAAATCCGCCAATGATGAACCAACGAATGAAGATCGAACGAGTATATATACCGGGAGTTTCAATATTCCATCGTTAAAAGCCATCGTGTTTGTCGTTGAAACGTCAATCGGTATTATCAAAGATTAATTTTATTCGCTAAGTGCGCGGGATGTATCACGTACAGAAATCCCATCAAAACCAATTTCGTAAAAATATGTACGCAATTCGCTGATTTGTCGCAGTCGATAAACCGCCATTTTTCCAAACAATCCACTTTTTCTACCTTTAAATAGGTCATTACGATTGGAATCATATATATCAAACGCACAAAAAGACGTTTACGAATATTAACACATAATATTTATACATGCCTAAATATAAAATAAATATTTAAAGAGAAACAGATATAATTTTTTATATCGAGTTATTGAACTTGATTATTATACAGATATTTTTATTACTTCGCAAGAAAAGTGATACACATTGAAATTTTTCGAATTTTGTATTTTGAGCGGATTCTAAATGTATTGACTTTCAATTATGAAATATGATAAGTGAAATTGAAATTATACTTTCTAAAAAAATACGACACAAATCGAAATAGAGGTAATTTTTAGAGGGGTAACGTAACAAAATCAATATTTTTGTTTATAATGTTACTTTTAGAGAACTTGAAAAAAATAATGTGATTAGCTCATTGCGTTTAATACTGCCGTAATAAATAATAAAATATTTTAAAATTGTAATTTTTTGTTTGTTTTTTCTAAATAATTATATATTTTTTATTTATGTTACTTTCTTTGTGGAGATACGATATGTATTTATTTTTTTTTATTTTTATACTATTACGTTAGTTTACTTTTATTCTTTATTATTATCATTATTATCATTATTACATGATGACGTGATTCTATTTCTATTACACGTTCCTTCCTTGATTTATTTCACGGTGTGATAGAATATGTTTTTCCTCTCTCTCTTTTTGCCTTTCATTGTTAAAACACTTGAATGAGGCGAGAAATCATCTTCTATCACGCTTGATCGAATATTAATTTCCGTCTCTTTTCGCTCGGTCCGTACTCTCGGCCGAACTACCTCGCGAACATAATCCTCTCAGATCGCTTTACTGTATAACTTGGAGGAGCTCCATAATGAGCTTGGTTGTGCCCCTTTCTCCTCGATTTCTCAACAAGCTTGGCACACGTTACCTTAATATCCGGATCTTCGAGTTTGACTTCGCGTAATCCGTTGTAGAAAGAGATCCTCGCAGATAAGGTTACCAGCCACTCAGTCGATACAAACTAAAACTAAAACTAACATAACATCAATGTTGTAATTTCGTATTCAACAAATAAGTATTGATAATATAACACATGGTATTACATAACGGTTATATTGTGGAGTGCGAAATTATAACATCGATGTTATATCATTTTTAGTTTGTGTCGACTGGGCATTTCTTTTAAAAGTAGGGAGAGAAGAGAGAGAGGGCCATCTACACAAAAAATTTAAATTCTCAAAAATACTTCTAAAGAATATAAAGAACGTTTTCTTTAACGCAATCGTAAGCACCAAGAAGTTTCTGAACTTTGTGATTATTTTCGCGGTCTCTCTCGAAGAATAATTTTTAAAAATGTAGACATGTTATCGAGTTCTTCGAATGCACGTGCAAAAAAGATATTTTACATTTACGTAACATTCCTGGAATTTCTATCTATAATTCATGATTTGTCGCGATTTGCATTCGTATGTAAAATATTCTGTCTTCCACGTATCTCTTATTTCTGGAGCGCGTAAAACCGTATGCGCGATTCCTTTCATCCTGGCTTCGTCCTCGCTTTGTTCCTTCGAACAATAAAATCCTCTTGACTGTGTCTTTTTGTATTTCTCTTCCGGGACACACTGAAGCTTTTTTTCTATGCAAAGAGAGTGTGTCTTATATTAAACGTTATGCAATCCCCAGGAGTCCATTATCTAGTGCGGATAAAATTCCGAATGGAGGTATTATTAATCTTCCGAAGTCTTCGCGTTTCTTTTTGGAGGGTAAAGAATTGAGAAAATGTACGAGACGTTTACTATTATCTCTTAAACCGTTAGTTTTAATCGAATAAAAATTAAATTCTTGATATATAATATTAAAGTTACTTACAGGTCGAACAGCGTTGTTTTTTTTTTTTTTTCGAAAATAAAATAGCATTGATAATGCGAGGTTATGAAACAAAAATCAAAACTGAAGACTTTCATTAAGGTAATTAATGATCGCGTTAGGTGTCGTGGGGAAAAAGATCTTTATGGAAGTGGCGCAGAAATGTCGAGTCGATATCTCCAGAGGGGGAAGGAGGGTTTAATGAGTAACGAAGAAACTCGCCTTTGGTGTGTAAAGCGCTCTGAAAAATGGGTTGACTTTTACCGGGAAGTGGGGGTGCACGCGGTCATTACTGGCCCGCTGGTAATTACAGAGTGTCGCCTCGTAAAGCTGTCCCCGTGAACTTTTAATGTAGACGTAAACGTAACGGCCCCGTGTCTTCTCTTGTACTCCCCAATATGTTCCGCGGGAAATTGGTGTCCAGAGCTGCTGAATTATGCGAAAACGGCACGGCTTTAAGCTCGTTATCTGCGCCTCGAAAATCTCCCGCGGAAAATAGAGGTTTCGCCGAGTGCGGCACTTTTTGATCTTTCTTGATAACGTATTAAATGGCTTGGGAATTACATTGTGTTTATTATTGAGAATCTATATTATTTATTCATGAATACATTTTACTGTTTATAAGTTCCTGGATATTCTTAAAAAAAGAGAGAAATAAAACACGTTATACATAATTTTTTTATTTGGTGAATACAACTAAAATAATTTGATCTTTTTAACTGTAAGTAAAATAATGTCATGGGTTGATATATTGCTTGGAAAATTAAAATTTTTTCTCATAAAAATTTTCCTCTTTGTTTTTATTGCAGCAGCGTTATATTCTAGATATTCCATTAATTAATTTTTCAAATATATTTAACGATATTTCTCTCCAGACACTTTAAAGTTGCATTTTAAATTGCATTGAGAATTGTGGTACATGGATCCACTATCATCCAGGCAGATTTTTTGATGAAAAAAATACAAGTTTTTCCGGCAGTACATCAAATTGTGACAGATATTTTTGTTATTTTACATGGAAAGGAAGATTTTGTTGAAGTATTTCAAAATTTAGTTAGATCTAAAAATAAGTTTGGATTATCAAAATTGTTATGTAGAGCGTTCAAGCATAATGAACAATACTGGAAATAGTTTTGACATTCTAATATTATTTTGATGACCTATATTTATTTTCAGATTTATGTCTAGCTAAATTTTCAAATATTTTAATAAAATCATTCGTTCCATGTGTATATATAAAAGTTAAAAAAGATCAAGTTAGAACTTCAAAATAAAAAGAATGTAAGTATGTGTTTCACTTTAAGGGCATCATTTGAGAACTTATTAACGATAATGCGTTTAATGAAAAACGAATATTTATATAATATGTACGTAAATATAAAAATTTGTCTTTTGATCTTTTAAAATAATTTTTACAAAGATTTTTTGAAAAGATTGTTTAAAATCCCTGTAGAGAGTCTCGACAATCTGTTTATATATAATACATTTATTATATCGTATTACATTATTGTTAGATATCAAAAAAAGCAATGGTATTTAACTTAATGCCTTTTTTGAGTTAAATAACATTTCTTTTTAATTTTAAAACAAATTTTGTTATTTTGTATTTGCATGTGTGTCAAAATAGAAATTAATTCATTTCTGTGATTAACCCTCGAACGGCACACATGGGTCTTTCGTGTCCATGCTTTTTATATTAAAATTGAATTATTTCCTTTTTCTGGTTCAGAAAATAATTTTCATAATTTTTCTAAACATTTTTTCCAATGTTTGTATAGTAAAATAATTTAGTAGAGGCCTTTATTTTAAAGAAAACGTGTCTATATTGACGTATGTACTTACTTGTGTTAGCAAATAGTAAACTAAATTTAAAACATTTTCTTGAATTAAATTATTTAGCTTCATTTTGTTTTAGTCAAATTGATAACATATTCAGTAGGGGAGCAGTAGGCGATCTATTAAAATGATTAAAAATGACTCAAATTGTATAAATTAGCATTATGAATTCAGTATATGTATAAATTATTGTTATAATAATCCCCGCATGTATGTTTAAGTTATTTATATTGAAAATTCACGCGCTCAGTGGTTAATCGACTGTCAATACTATCCTTTGAAATTCGTGAAACTTGAATTGAATATACGGGAGTATCGAAAGGGTTAATCCAGTCGGAGAATTGTCCTGTCCTCGTCTTTAACGGCAATGTTGTAACAGTTTCATAAGAACGCGATCGTTCGCGAGCGCGCGCACGCTATTGCGGGGGCGTAGTTCGAATTACGTTTGGAAAGTTCGGAAATCGTCGTCGTTTCGGAGTTTCGACTATGCTGTTACCGGCCTTAACTTTTCCCATTGTCGGCCAATCGTCAACGCGAGCAAGAAACTGCGGCGAGTCCACGTGGGAGCGGGGATGCAATGGGGTTTACTGCAGGCCACTCGTTGTTCTGAACTAGTAAAAAGAAAATTAAACGAGTTCGTTCCCTGGCGAAATTTGACGAAAGTGTCTATTATCAACTTCGAGATAGAGGAGCAAAAAATAGGACTTACAAACCGAATAACTCAGGATGAATAATATGAAATAAATATATTGTATTATATTGCTATTATATTATGCGTTAAAATGTAAATTTAATCTATTTCTCAAATATTAGAATATTAATCTATTTATATTATAATCTATTTCTGTGATTAGTTTTAAAATAAATAACGTCTATATTAACGTTATGCACTATTTATAATAAACTTTTAGTCAAATTTAATATATTTTCTTGAGTTAAATCGTTTAACTTTACTATTTTAGTTAAATTAATGTCATATTGAATAGGAAAGCGACTTATAATGGAAATGATTAAAAATAATTCAAATTTCGTTTAATTTAATATTGTCAATTTAATAGTCAGAGAACGATGATATTCTTAAAAAAAAAACTACCGATTCAGTATTATTTTTGACTAATATAAAGTATTGCTTTTATCCATTTTTTACAATAATTATAAAATATTTATGCGTAAAATATTGTAGTTAAAATAAAACACAGAATAATTAAACATTTTTAAATATATGTAATACGATGTAAAATATATAGTAAAAAAAAAATTAATGATACAAATGCAACACAAATATAAAAAAATTAATAAAATGTATGGCTGTATAGAGTGTCTGTGTTTGAAAGTACACGTTCGACATGCACAATTTCCGATAGGCATCGATTGGAATTGGGCTCCACCGAAATTCTGTGGGCGCCGTTTCGACGTTTTGCAGTCCGTGTCGGCCGTGTTCCCAAATGATGACCAGTCTAATAATGGCCTTTCAATTGTGCTCGCGAGAGCAGATTTTCTCGCGTTATTTGAGTTCGCGGCGCGTAACGGAGGAATTTCGGTGTTCAACTTGCTTGCTTCGCACGCCCCATTGTGTTACGGTTAATAGCTCGTGGCTTTATGAACACCCGCGCTACAATCGCGTCGTCCAACATATGAGCCAGTATGGACATTAACGCACTCGCACATTTACTTTATACATGGTGTTCCAATCGAACCCAACGACAACGTTCTGAAGAGAGAAATTGAGAAGAAACGACAAAAATCTAAAAGTATCACATACAAATTATGTATACAAATCCATTTATTGATTCTTGTCACTTATATGTATCTTTTAATTTATTGATTAACGAAGACTACAAAAGTGCGATAATAGCTTTCGAATGTACTTTGCTTAACATATTAGTGCAATATTTAATAAATATTACCAAACATAATAATAGTATTCAATTACTTGATAATAATTACACTAAAAAAAATTAATGAATTTTGTTTTAAACAATTTTAATAATATTAATGAAATATTTACTTAAAAAAATGTAAATATATATTTATTTAATTAAAGTATTTTATTTTGAATAAATATTTATTTACTCTGTAAATACACTTGATACACACGAAAAGAACGTGGCACAACTATTACACGCGGAATATACGTGTTCTGTGATCGCATATATCTATATATATGTATACACACATACACATAAAGAAGCGAATATATATATGTATATATATAGATACATATATACGCATATTTACGATAAACTGACTATAAAAATATCCAGGAATATAATTTCATGTATATATACTCCGTCAAAGATGCAGAACGTATAAAGGACTTAATACGAATTATGTTTTATGTACAGTTTGACACTTATTATGTTGTGAAACCTGCGTGCTCTGTTATCGTGACATGTGCGATAGCGACAACGATTTATTGTTAGCATACGAAGATGTGATTACGGTACATACGTAAATGAATTATACGTATTTCGTATTCGACCTATTACTTATTAGTAATGTGAATAAGGTCTGATATGTATATTACTGATGTATACTAATGTATAGAACCAACAGTTTAACGCCGAATCCGAACGGCGCTGATGATCATAGATCTTTTGATCACCAGGTGGAGCCATATTTTGGCTCATTAAACGCGAAAAATCGCGTTTGGGCGCACGTGGGATTGAACTCGGGTCTACAAATCGCGAGTCAATCGCACAGAGTGGTGAACCACTCAACGCCACTTGAAATATTTATTTACTCTGTAAATAAATATTTCGTTAATACTCTGTTAAAACAAATATTTAATAAAATTTAGTAAATTTTTTTTCAATGTAGAAAAGTAACATAATATTTAAAAAAGTAAAACTAGCTTTTAGTTGATTTTACAGATATATTAACCAAACATTTAATTGAAATTATTTCATCAAAGTTTTATCGGTTAGGTTTGTTTATTACAATATTACAAACTTTTTCCAGTGTATGAGTGACATCTTTTTTTTTATCAATACTCCAACATGAAGTTTTTAAATGCATCGAATGTGAATTCCGGTAGATAAATGTATTTAAATCTGCAAAAAAATAAATACAATCTGGTTTCTATAATGATAAAAACTCGTCGTTAAAGCCTTGACAAGTTTTTTTTAGATTTTTATATGGTTCAGAACAATAAAAAAGTTTGCTCTATTTCTCGAAAACCCCTAGTTGCTAATGGAAGAGTTAAATTTTCATGTTATCCAACGGAGAGTTAAAGATATAAGTTTGTCTTTTATTTTTTCTTTGTTTTTTTTTTATTACACAAAACATATTATATTGCAAATTAGCTCGTTTAGTGAGTCACAGAAAAGTTTCACAACACTTTTTTCCCGATAGATTCCGGAATGCAGTCTGCACGCTCACAAGAGCGATAGGTTCTTATGATGGATCTAATCATTTACATTCTCTACGAGGCAAGGCCGAGTTCTGGAACAGCTCGAAAAAAAGTGTCGCAACTTTCTTGTGACCCGCTATACGTTGTAGTACTATGTACACCCGCATTTGTACCTACATTTGATATATGCAGTATTTTACGAGCTGTATTTGTCGAGCTGCGGTATACAACACACCGCAATTTCATGTTAGCGTTCTGAATAAATTCCACGATGTGGTCCAGTGAAAATCTTTCACCGGGCCACCCGGTACGTGCATTTTAGCTGCGCGCATCTCGTCCGCAGATTAGAACGAGAGCCCTCTGCGTTTATGCGGCACGGAATCCCACGCTTTCTCGAAGTTGTCAAGCGCGGATGCATAATTCTGCAGCTTGGTACGGGAAAGCGGCGGTAAATACACGAATTCTGCGGAATCCCGGCGCAATTCCTCATTCGCGTCCCTTCTCCACTCCTCCCCCCTCCCCGCTCTCCACCCTTCACGCGAGGGATCCGAGAGGAGAAAGTCCATCATGCTCGCGCGGACTCGTTATCGGTAATCTGTTATTACACCGCGAGTGGCAGTTTTGCTTGGGCTCACCGTCGAAGTTGCACGAGATGCACGTTTTCGATCTCTTGCGTGTAATTTAACTTACTCTTCAGATAGTAACCCTTCATTACGTTAGACATGTGAACCGTAGTAGAATTTGCAACAAGTATGATCGCATCAAGCCACATATTTTCTTTCTCTCCCTCCGTTTGTGTAAAAAAGGAAAATTTAATTATTTATGTTTTTATATTACATTTTGTGTTATATTTATTGATTTATTTATATTATCTCATATCGTATTTTTATTTCTTATTTACTCATTTACATATTATTGAACTTTGGTTTCTCTAAAGTTCTAGATAACCGAAGATTCAACATGGAGTTAATTAGGTTGGAGATCCTAGAGAAAACAAGAGTCTAGATACTCAGACAAATATCGTGGCAATATTTGACTATATTGCAGACTATATAGACTTCCGTAAACTTTACGTGATCTATCCTATGCATCTCTGCAATGCCGCCATATTTGTCTCGTGAAAAGATTACTGAGTGTTCAACTTGTACTCTCTAAACGTCTCTGTTTTTATCAGTGTAATTAAACTTTAATCTTCGTTCGACTCTTCATCTTTTTCTAGCTCTAAGAAATTCTTAGAAAAAGATGAAAAGTAAGTTGAACTGAGATTAAAGTTCTACATTGGCAGAAACGGGTATAAATTAGTTAGGTTAGTTTGCCGCAGCCATTTTAGTTCCTTACGAGTATTCAGTATGGGTACCGATTAGCTGTCTAAATCATGTGAGATTACACAGGACTGTTTTAATTCTTTACTGTAATAGCCAATTAGACCGTAATACTTTCTATGATAAATCTCTCATTATCTAGGGGGGATTCTACTTTGATCCACTTAATACTACAAGTACTTTTTAAAACATTCTTTGATTAATTAAATTAATTGATATAAGATTCTGTGTTTCTGATTGGTTAGTCATATACTTCGAAGCATTTGTAACATTGAATAAGTTGTATTTTTAATACAAAGGTATATTCAATTGTTTAATTACTCGTTCAATATAACTTCTCAATAAAATAGTATGTTGTGACAAATGTAAGATGTGGAAAAAATTCGTGACAAGTAAAATTGTAATAAAAAGTAAAATGTTACAATCAATAGAACATTGGAAGAATCACTTTCATGAATGCCATAACAGTATGATATGCTTTTACATACTTAATCAAGTTACAGCTTGAAGAAGTCGAAGCAATAAACCTTGAAGTCACTCAATGCAGCGGAAGCTGCCTTTATAGCTTAAACATGACGAGGTGTTGTTTGTTATATCTAGTCTCAGAGTTACTAATTTACTGTGTAAAAGCAACCGACTGGAAACTGTCGTGATGATTAAATAAACGGAATCGTAGAATTAATGTGGACAAGTGATTAAAGCTTATGTAAAGTAAGAAATCTAAAAAATCTAAAAAAATGGGAAGATAGTATGAGCCAACGCAGTTAATAGCGTGTAAATTATATATATTGTCGAGATTATTGTGTATATTTAGCAATAATTGATACAAGAAATTGTTCAAATATATTTCGACCCCGATTTGAATCTTCTTAGTGCAAATTACAACATAACTGTAAAGTTGTAATCATCAAAGCGTCCATTTTCTATTGCAGTAAGCGTCAAATGATTAAAGCAGTTAAAGCTGTCATCGTATAATAAATTATTAAATTAATCCATATCGTGTTGTGGGTTAAGAAACTACGTGAGACTGACAAAAAATTCAGAAGTTATTATTTGACGGGCCCGCAACGTTCTTTGTTCGAAATGGTACGCTGCTTGCTCTTGAAAATGTGTGTGCAAGCAGACAAGGCCAGTTCGTAAATTTTCAGCCGCAACTTCGGCGACCGAAGAGGTACTTACGGACGTCGTGTTTATGTACCGTACTTATTGAAGTTCGCGGCGAAGTTCGGTACGATGAGAGATGTTCAGAAAATGGGAATGAGTGTGTGTGTGTGTGTGTGTTTGTGTGTGAGAGAGAGAGGTGGTGGGGTGGGGGAGGGGAGGGAGAGAAATGGAGAAAGTCGCCGCGGGATGGCAGGTGAGGAAAGAAGGGGGAGGAGAGAAAAACGCAATAACGACTCTCGACGAGGAGCTCGCTGGGAAATGGTAATATCGAGAGTTGTAAATCGCCAGCGAGCGAGCGAGTTAGTTCGTTACATCGGTCTGTTTGTTGCCGCGCGCTCGATTAATCATTCCGCAGATTCCCAGAAATAAATAACGGAAGTTGGAGGGGTTAAAGGGGGGGGGGGGCACCGCCGGTGTGCGTTGAAATATGACGGCGCTTTGCGTTACCTCCCCCTCTTGCGCAACGTTTTTCGCTTGCGAGATTTTATCGTGACAGCAAAACGTGAACGTCGCGTCGATGTATACGATTTATATAATTAATGCAAAGACGAAGTCCGAATTATCATTCATTCGGAAATTATCCTGATACATATATTCGCTTGTCGCCAATTAATCTATATATCTATTCAATTTTTGGAATTAATTTAAATAATGAAGATTTAAATTTGTGCGCAAGATAGGATTTATGTAATACAAAATTCATTTCGTGTAAGATTAACAGGTCGATTATATTGATGACATTAATCTTATTAAGACTGTTGAAATAAATTGAATGAAAATATATATCGTGTTTTATTTTATTAATTCATAGCTCGGTCGATTTTCATTTATTCACAAAACGGTCTTTAAATTTGGATGGAAAATTTATTAGACGATATTAATTACTTTCTTTAAAAGTCAGGAGTTTCCGTAAAAAAATTCAAAATTATTTGTTTATTGTTATCATTATTACATTTTAACGCGTTTTAAATAGCGTGCAATCTTATTATTCTCTTATCACTTATCTACCTCTTATCTGTCTCTTATCACTTATCTCTCCCTTTATCTCATTATTATAGGAATTATTATCTCATTATTCAAGGAATTTAAATATTACTTAATAATTATGCGTACCCGAGATATCTATTCTTTTTATTAAGCTCGCCCGTCGTCTTCAAACACTTGGATCGCTCTCGCTATTGTTCGAGCGAGTCGAAAAAAGGGTTGCTGCGGCCCGCGCGTCCGACATTGTCGGTGGTCGAGATCCTCGAGGAAGCGACGTTCTTGCAGCGATATAAAAGTGCGAGCGAGCGCAACAATAAAGGGGAAACGATCCTCCCGCGGTTTAAAACGCTGTCCGCGGTTCGCCCCGTCTCGCCTGGGTTCGCCAGACCAAGCCGAGCCGAGCCGAGCCGAGTCGAGTCGCGGTGGTCTCGCTTTAATCTCGCGTGACACGACTGAGGTGAATGGACCCGGACATCCAAGGACTTAAAGATTTCCGAATGCGAGCGGCAGTGAGATAGAGAGGGAATGAGAGAGACAGGAGAGAGAAGGCCCTGACGCACACATGTTCGAACGCGTCGTTGCGTACCGCAAAATTTGTTTAAACTGTACGTAAAAACGGAAAAATATTCTGTCCATCTGCGAGCATATATTTTGCGTTTTTCCACTTGCGTTGGGAGATTATTCGGTTTGAACACGTTGACATGATATTTAAATTTGGGAGGCGTTGTAAAAAGGGGGATCCATGCCTTGTTAAATCTGAAATTTAAACGTGTAAAAATTGTACTCAATTAGAGATATGTGAGGTTCAGCTATCTCTGTTTTGTTATCTTTTTAGGATAATAGTGTAAAAATATTTTTGTTAATTGATAATCTATAAAGATGAATTTATTGTGTATAGTTGAATGAGATAAATATAAAAAGAACAATATTTAATTTAGAGATGAATAAAATGCTATAATTAAAAAAATGTTATGAAAAGTAATTTAATAGAATTATTTTTATTTCTTTCTGGAATAACTCAAAGCATGACAATTAAAGAAGATGGCGAGATTAATTATTAATTAAATGCAGAGAAATTTTGAAGGAAAATTATTTATATTTACTAAAGCATGTAAATAACAAAAATTTGCGTAAAAATTTACGGAAATTTTTGTTTCAGAAACGGGTTATAAAATTTTTAATATTTTGCAAAATATTAGTTTTCAAATAACTACTTCAAGCTCTAAAAATACATGTACTTAGATTTTGTATGTAAAAGCGAATACACTTTCCATTAAGAGAAAAAAAAAAGGAAATAAACGCACAATTACGCTCTGTAGGTTCGTTGTCGCCATTTGTCGCACCTGCAGAGGAAGTAACATTGTACGAAGTTACGCATCATTAAGTCGCCCAAGTTTTTTTTCCCCATTGCCTGTCGTAAAAAGAGATATGACCCATTATTCGAATATCATGACTCACCTCATAATATAGTTAAGTATACAGAGAATACCTTACACGTGAGGAGAACAAAGACCGGTTATTTTCCACGATATGAGATGGATAATACGACTGAGCTTATGAGGGCACGGTGCTATGGCTTGGATAAGATAGTTCATGAAAAAAGCCATCGTAGAGACGATGAGACGCGATTCGCACCATACTCTATTCCCGAGAGAGGCCTGGAATTCTCGCGTAATGAAGTCACGAAGAAAAATTGCACGGTCGTCGCGAAGGTTACTTACGCAAGCGCATCTATCGCGAATGATTCTTGAAAATCATTATATACATGCGTGAGTGTGGAAGGTCGGCGAGACGGAAGTCCATAATCGTCACTTTTATACGCGAGAGAGATATCTTTTTTTTTCCGCTATTGCGATATTACGTCGCGCATTTGGAGTATAAAGTGTAATTACTGCCATTAATTATCTCGTATTTTATTTTTACGTAAATCCGGACCTCACAAATTATTTCGTATTTACTTGCGGTTTGTGCGCCGCACAACTGCGGTTTTGGGATGCATGCATTCATTTGGTACCACATAGCCATGAAACTGTTTGCGATAATTTTGAATCTTGGAGAAAAGCGTTTGACATTATCACGCGTTTGAAAGACTTGTATATGGTTTGCTGATAATGGAGCGTTTACTGCGTGAAAAGTTCTGAAAAAACTTGGAATTTTTCGGGGATTTTATTTACCTTTGGAAATCAGGGAAATCGATTTTATAGAATTTGATCGAGACTGAAATTGCAAATTGGAATTTTACTTTTAAGTTTAAATTTTGTCTGTTTTCTGAAAATATTGTTTCTTTGATTATTTTTTCTTGATGATACTAAATATTGATACTCAAGTAATAAGTACCCTGCAAAAAAATGACATGTAAAATTACAACAATAACTTATATCAAAATTACGTTAAAAAATCTTGTAATCTTGGTATTTTGAACGAAAATACCTAAAAAAAATTAGGAGGGACAGTTATTTAATTATTTACAACACAAATATAATAATATAATATTGCGTTTTGTTAACGATTATTAAAAGAAAATGTTTATCTTTTAAAATTTAATTAATATTGAATTTTTTAAAATATCTTTTTTTGCCTGCTCTGTCTTGCAGGAATTGGTTACCTTACTGTAATATATTATCTTTGGGCATTAAAGAAACATTTGCACAAATAATTTAGATATCGTACATCACGTTTTACATACAAACACTATAAACGTTTCTCAGAATTTGCCCAAAGATTGCCGGAGAAGAAAAGATAAAACGTGAGCATCTATGCTATTATCGTTATCTTGGAGAGCCCGCGAAGGCTTCGTTCCTTCGGCGCTTCGTACGTCACGCCGCCGTCGTATTATCCGCAACGTCTAAAGTTTGATTACACGGCAGCAGTCTTCGTTCGCACTCCACGCTCATCCGGGACGCCGGAACTTTCCCGGAAGAGTCACCGGTCTCTTCGCCGAGCGCATCACTCGCCTGTCTGATAATAGCGCCGCGCGTTCGACGATATCGTGATTTTATCGTCGATACGACGACGCCGTCCTCGTGCGGGTGTATCACCCGCGAATCCGCGTGGCTTGCGCGAAGCACGTGAAGCGTGGCACGCGCGTTACGCGCGTTTCGTGACTGGGTCGCGTGTGTGGTGTGGCCCCGGCTAATAAAAGCTCTCCTCTCGACGACGTGCGCTGTTGGCGTTGCGTAAATATATCGTTAGCCCAGATTGATAGGCCGGTCACGAGCAGTTGGGGCGGCGAAGTTGGGAAATGCGATTCTTACAAAATATAAATTGCAGAACTTCCGTGGACGCTTTATATCTGCCTTATAAATGGACGCCTTATTTTTCCAGAAAATCAAAGCTTGAATTTTTTGAATTGTTAAAATTTTACACACACTTGTAAGATTTGTTAAATTTAACATATCTTACGTATCTAATCGAATTTTTGTGTTAATTTAACGCGCAAAATGAATATGTTAGAAAGTAACACAAATATTATGTAAAGATATTAATATAAATATAATTCCGATATGATTTGTATTCTTTTAAGTAAAAGTAATATTTATGATATTTTGAATCAACATGTATTTTATTCATTTATTATCTTGGAAATTATGTTTGTGTTAAAGCATTATTTTTATTTGTTCACTTATTTATTGCGTTATTTTGACACTAAGAAATGCTGAATATCAACTGAATATAAAATGTTTATACAACGTAATATATGTATAGTATAATAGTAATTTTGAAATGCAATTTTTATGATATAATAATTGATTGTACAGAACAAAAAACAATTTGTTAATATTGGTTCTTGTTAATATTTTTACATTGAATTTTTAGCATACCTAAGTGTTAATTTAATATAGTGTTATATTATATAATATTATCTGAATATTTTATGTTAAATTGATGTTTAACATTTGTTAGTGCTAAAACAACACAATTTATAAGTAAATAAACAAACAACATAAAAATAATGTACTTTATAACGTACATTCTGAGATAAATTAATAAAAGGTGAGAATGTAATTTATGTTAATTTATAAATAAATATTTTATTGAAGAAATATGTTTCAAAATTGTGTAATGTTTTTGTGTTAATTTTTATATAATTTAAGATTTACATGTCCATCTCTCTCAAATTAACACCAAAATTTGAACCATTTAAAATATATGTGTATGAAATGTATTAAACTTAACATCAATTCCAAAAATGTATAGAGGAATAAAAGGTATGTACTATGTGTAGCACAAATCTAGCACAATTCAGCACAAATTTTATTTTATTTTTTTTTCAAAATGGCGGTGCTAACTTCACGCACATGTATGTACTTCCTTTCGTTTCTTTTAATGTTTCCGATCCTTTTCCGCAAGCAAAAAATTTTCGAGTTAATCCTTAATTTATTGTAGCACGTGAGCGATATTAATATAATTATAATTATTATATTAATATAACAGTAATGAAATAGTAACAATAACAATACGTAGAAATAACAAGCTGTTATTAATATGATACAATTAAAATTATATCGAATTTTATATAATTGCGTATAATTTATCACATTAATTGATGCTGATCCTATTAATATTAATATTAATATAATTGTAATAATGTATCATAAAGTGGAAGTTAAAATCCTGGTAATTCAATATTGCATCACTGCAGCACGTACGTACATTAATACGAAAATGACGCGGGACATATTAGTTCCTGGAGTCTCCTCGCTGTTCGCGTCGTCTAAGCAGTGGCAGTGTTTACAAAAGTCTCGCTCGCAAAATACACTTCGCAGCGAGTTTGCCGTCAACATTTCCCATTATGCTTACGAATGCTTCGGCGCGACTCGAAGATATGTATGACGGTGTCACGTAGCGCTCGTTGTCTTCCCCGGTAATCGAAGACGCCATACGTCGCGTATCGGGCCGCTTTGACGATTTCGCCGAATGAAGAACGCGTTCCTTGTACGGGAAGACAATGCCTCGCGCGAATTTACGATTCCACGAGCGGCGTGGGTGAGCACGTGACAGGTGCATAGTCCTCTCCTACGCATGCCATTCCGAGAATCTCTACAAGGGATTCCCCGCCCCTTCCCCTAACCTTGCATGATCGGGGATCAATGATCTCCATTTATGCACGCAAAGCCGTTTCCAACGACTTCTCATCCACTCTAAAGATAATGCTCAATCTATATGTAAATCTCACTTTGCCAAAGTGTCGCTCGAAATAATTTGCGTCTAAGAGAGAGGTTGTCGTTTTTGAGGAATTTCTGAGTTCAAAGCTCAAAGATATCAAAGGAAAAGGGAATTATATGTATAGGAATATGGAACTATAAAAGTATTCTAGGGTAAGGATCGAACTTAAATCGGAATTAAATTTCAGAGTTCATAAGACTTTGAAGTCTTAAGATTTGAATTTAGAACATAAAACTGTATGAATGACGGTTATTATTCTAAGGCCTGGTCTTTTTTATTTTCTAACTAACTTGTGGTGTAGACTTAATCTTACTTAAATTTATGACACTACAAAAATTGTATTTTTCTATCTGTAATTAATCACTAAACTAATATTCTTCAAAGTTACTACTACTACAAAACCATCAGTTTAGTGATTAGAAGGAAAATACTATTTTTATATCATCAGATTAAGCTGTCTAACCATAAGTTAACCGAAAAATGAGAAACCGGTCCCACCAATGTAGGATTAACTTTAATCTTGGTTCAATTTACACTCTTTATCTTTTTCTAATTCCAAGAATTAGAATTCTAAGAATTCGAAAAAGATAAACATTGAGTTAAACAGAGATTAAGATTAATCTTACAATGATCAAATTGAGCCTAAGAACTTAACAGATCCATATTCTCGAAATTTAAGGATTACAGAATTCTAATATGAGAGAGAGAGAGAGAGAGAGAGAGAGAGAGAGAGAGAGTGCTTAGGGTTAAAATTTCAGGGTACAAAGAGGACAAGAAAGGTTGCAAAGATTGAGAAGAGCCTTAGAAATCTGGAAAATGACAGCATTTTGAAGTGCTACTTTCGGCAAACCGAGCCTTAAATCCTTGATATGTAGAAGTATGCGGGAGATTAGGATCCCAAAATATATACGTAATACGAGGAAGAAGCTGGGCAATGGCTTAGCCGAAATATTCGGCGAAGCTTGACTCGAGAATGGTGATTCTCACGATCCTCGCAGTCATGGGAGGCCCTGCAAAAGAAATGGAAGCGAACCGGCGGCGCAGCGGGCAGACTTTCGAGCCTTGCCTCTCCTCTTTTGCTTGTTCTCTTCTTTTTAATCACCCTCTCTTCTCCCACGAGACTACGGTTCCAGTTACTGGATCGGCGAGTTGCATTGTGTGGCAATCTTGGAAATGAAATTGAAAGTTATGTAATGTTCGACATTGTGGATATAACACTCGCGATTTAAATAGTGAAAGTTTGGCGTATTGCACTAAATAATTTATTTGTGAATAAATGATTAAATATATGATAAATAATTACGTCACGCTAACAAAAAGTTTGTCCTTTATTAGTAGAAAATAATGATACAGCGGTACCCCAATGCGTCATATTTATTATAATTTAATAATTTAAAAGCGGTTTTGCTGAAGTATCTAAAAATTTAGTCAGATACTGATCTGAAAATAATTTTGTTAAACTATACCAAAATAATTATATAGAATGCTCAAAACGAGAACATAAACATTTTTTGTAACATTTTCTAGCAATAAACTTAAGCGTCCTACATGATTATAATATTCTAATAGTTTAATAAAATTATTTTCAGAACTGCATTTAGCTAAATTTTTAGATACTTTAACAAAATCGCTCTCTCTCTCTCTCTCTCTCTCTCTCTCTCTCTCTCTCTCTCTCTCTCTCTCTGTATAGATGCAATATTTTAGCGAAAACATTCTTTCCATAAAAGTATTTTAAATTGTTTTGGTCATCTTCAAATAATTGAAATTAATTTTCATTAATCTTAAGAAATAGGAAGTTTTCACATTGTTCTTTCTATTAATTTTCATAAGCGCGTGAAATTCAGTTGAACGATGGACATCGGACAATCCTTTCTCTAGCGATTCTTATGAGGCGTTGTTAACGCAAGCACGATGTTTCCTTTGTATGGCTCTTTTAACACAGTCTGAGCCGCGAAAAAAATGGGATACACTTCGTAGAACAATAAACTAAGCCACGAGAGAGTGGCGTTCATAATTTTTCAATGCATCGCCGGTCTCGCTGCAACTCCGTTCTCACGGGGAGCCACGAGCGTACACACGGGGTGACTCGATAAAACCGGTAGTCCCGAAAGGATCTCTTAATTTATTCGCCTTTGGCTTTTAAGACCCTGCTTTTATCTGGAGAACACTTTGCCGCGCTTGCATTATGATCATATATTCACTTTCTTAGAAACGTTAAGTACTCTCCCACTCATGAAAAGTTAAATTGCCATCCTAGTTTATACCGCGCAGCGTTGTTGAATTTATTACTAGTGGCATATTTTTAATTTACATAGGACTCGACGAACGCCGCGATGTATATTTCGATTTCAGCATCTCTGAATACTGGAAAGCGTTAAATAGCTTTAGGCATTAGAAACTTTGAATCTTACAGTACGCTGCGATTCGCTCTGTATTGTATCAGAACTGAGTTTTAACCGCACTTCTCCCGGGTTCGTTGTATTTTATGATTATTAAGTTTCTAGGATCCTTGAATTTGTGCACCCTATATATTCCGAAGGTAGATTTACTTGCGGCTAGAAGGAGAGGAAGCGGAGACGACGTGGGGAAATAAGTACCTTGGCTTCCCGAACCAGAATTATCTTTTGGAATTTCTTGAAGATGAAAGAACGAGAGAACTCAAATTGAAATTGTCGATAAATCCGATTTCTGTTATTAGTAAAATAAACTGTTTAATCTTCGTGAAAAATAATTATCGCGCACTAATGCATCTACATCATTGAAATAAGATTACACAAAACTATAACACAACAGAAATAAAATATTAAATTACAATTAAAATAGTCAGCGCACTGAATAAATATCAGTATTAAAATAAATATAAAATAAAATTGCTTCCATTAAAATTAAATTACGTGATAATTGTTATTATTATACGTATCGTAAATTATAATTTTATTGTTCTGTTGGCTGTATCGCATTGAAGCTAACAAGAACTTACTTTTATGGACTCGGTCCGTTGATGTTTTTTATGGCGCGAGCGCGAAGTTACCGCAAAGTAAAATCCGGTCCAACCTTGTGATCACTGTTCGCGTTCCTTCCTTTGTTTCGCAAAACCTCCCGGTACCATACTGTGCTTAAGTTCGAGAAGTTGTACGTATTCCCTTCGGTTGGCCGTCGTTGGTCAAAGGTTAACGTGGCGACGCACAAGGTGGTCCAGCAACGTCGTGCGCTCGCTTGCGCAGCATCCGTCACGATTTTAACCTCCGTTGCGTTCCTCCAAGGCCGTCTCGAAGAATCCGAAGGAGGCGAGCGCGAGGTCAGGAGAACATTTCGGATCGAGTCATTCGTAGGACCGTAAGGATGTATTATGTGTCACATCTCAAAACAGTACCCAAATATAAAAATTTCATAGATTGTTCTCTTATTCCGAGTATATCTGTGTGAAATTTGAACACAGTTCTTTTATTGATTTAAAAGTTATTTAATTTTTTGTTGGGAAAAAAGTGTCGCATATAAATCGCGCATGTTTCAAACAATCCACTCAAACTTTTGGATTAATTTAACGCAAGATGAATAATAAAAGAATAAATACAAAAATCTGATGTTGACACAGTTTTGTAAACAAGCATATCTTTTCAGTAAAATTAACAGGTATGATATATATACGAGCATATAAAATTTTTTAACTCATATATTTTACTCATTTATCTTAGAATTTACATTTTAAAACACTTTATTTTTGTTATTTGTTCACTTTCTTTTTGACATGTGAATGTTGAATATCAATTTAATACAAAATCTTTAAATAACATAATTATATCATGTTAAATTAACACTCGAATATGTTAAAAAATTCAATACAAACTGTTAACAAGAACCTAAGTGGATCATTTCCAATATACATCATATATATTTGAATAATAAAAAACTCAAAGATCATTTTTTCCTTATTTACGTGACGGTTTATGTAATATTATTAAGATTTATAGCGAAAATTTATGTAAAAAATATAAATTTTATTAACGCTAAACTTCCAATTGCAAACAGAAATCAAGTAAATTAAAAGAAATTTGTTAAAAATCCTAGAGTTGCTTTCAAACCTAGAGTTTTTTATTTTGATAATTACATAACCACGCGAGTATCGTTCAACCCTCAATTGATACTTAGATCGATGAAAGAAACGAACCAAGAGTCAGAACTTTGTAATATAACGATCACGCTCGATTGCCTCGGAAAGTCATCGAAATTGGCCAGCACGAAGAACAAAGAGCGAAGATGGATAAGAAGATGCGGAACAGAGGCAGTGGATAAGCATGCAGGGTGATTCTCTCGTAGACTGCCTTTCCCTGGAGCCGCGACGTCTCATCTTCAAGAAATCCCGAAAGATAATTCGGGCCTTCGGGGCCCAAAGGTGCTTATTTCCTCTCTTTCCTCGTCGTGCTTGTCTTCGTATTCTACTCCTACAGACCGCACGCTAACGCTACTCCAAAAAGAAACAGCCACTTCGCCTCTTTCCTGCATAGGTATTTGTTCGAGAGGCGGTATCGATGGCTGTGCCAAGGGTGCAAATATTACAGGAATACAAATGGCTATCGATGTACGTATACGTGCGACATTTCAGAATTGCCTTCTATATATAATCGATATGGAAACATTCGAAATACATATGAAATTTTGTAAATAATTGATGCTGGAATAACAAATTTACAAAAAGAACTATGTGACTTTTTTTCAACAATCTGAGCTGCGAAATTAAATTATAAAATAATTCATATATATACTCTACTAAATACTCGTGCAAAACTTTATTTGAATTTACTTACTTGTTTAAAAGTGATTTATCTAAAACTATAGCAAAATATAATCATTCGCTGTATAAAAAAAACCATTGGCTGCGTTTAATAGAGAAAGCAGCTTTGCAACTGTTGTAAAATTCTTCAGTACGATTGGTTTAAATTCATAAGGGACCAAAAGCAAGAACCAATCGAAGAAATTGAAGAATTTTATAACAGTTGCAAAACTGGTTTCTCTGCTGAACGCAGCCTATTATAAGTCAAATTATTCGTTGTTCTGTCAGTTTTAGGGCGTATTTATGGCAAAAATTTGTTAGCTAATATTACTTGAAATTGATTTTTTAATAATTTGATTGTTACTTTTAACTGTACAGCTGAAACATTTTTAAGAACTTAAAATTGTTTCTTTTCTAAACGTGTTTGAAATTTCTACTTTTTGGAGTATTTGCACTACGGGATGATTAAATAGGAAAACAGATTGCCGCTTTTGCAGCTAGCTTGCAAGCTCGAGACACTTGTATAGTGCAGTCGGTTGAACATAGAACGTCCTATAATCAGGTATTACTGCAAATTCGAGTCGTTGTAGGATGAAGCGTTCGCCTGGGGTTGGCCCCGGGGGATGGAGATAATAATTTATTTCTAATTTAAAAGCAGCCCACACACTCGTTCGCTCACTCGCTCGCCCGCTCGCCAGATAGATATGAGAAATTCTCATTTCACGGAGGATGCCTTATAAAATGCGATCCTCTGACGTGGCCCCGACGAGGAACGGCCATTAAGATACGAGGGCGAACTATTATCTAAATTGCTGTTACGGTTTGTTAAAAAGTCCGCCTCGTACGGCGACTCGCTAAAAGTATAATCGCGCAGATGCAGCTGCACGCTTCGTAGATAAGTAAAGGGTGCGCAAAAAAAGGGAAACGTGCCCGTTAAAGCAAGATAAAAAGACTTTAGGATTTTAGTGAAAATTTGTGTAAAAGTTGCCTCTTATCCGAACGATCTGTTGCTCGATCTGCTAAAAGCGAGACCAGGTAATAATGAAACATTTAGATGCAGCTGGACGTAGAGACAAAATAACGCGTATCCAAAAGAATCAAAATAATTTACCGGTCATTATTAGATTTACCTAATTAACTTGTATTTGTAATATGTTAACTTTTATTTTTAGACATCATTATTTATCACGTATATTTTCTTAACTTTCTTTATATAATTTTTCAGAATTTTTGTATAATGTTACGAATGTGTTGTAGAAAATTTCTGAAATTTTTCACACATAATTTATCAATTTTTTTCGGAAAACATGATACAAGTGGAGTAGAGCTACGAACTTTTCGACTCAATATTATAAAATATAGGAATTTTTTTCACATCCTAATATTCTGAAATAGAATTTTTTTACATTAAGGTTTTTCTTTTAAAAGAATGCAGAAATATATTGATAACAGATAAATGTTTGATACGCGTTTCAACAAGTCCTTCTTCGGACTTTCTCTTTCTTTTGATTCTTGATCTGTAAAGGAGGAGGATACCGAATATATATCCATTCGACGAAAAGTTGAAGTGTTTTTCTATCTTTTGAATAAATGAGCTCTGCTGACGACGCTGAATTGATAATGGGTGAAATACAAGGACTAAGTGACGCGGCAATTAACCCGAAGGAGTTCAGTCCTCCGTCCCTTTTTTTTCGGCTCCCCGGAACATCATCCCAGCGCATCCTGCGCCCTTAATCACCCCGAGTTCTTTAAACTCCTTTCCGTGAAGGAGACGAAATAAAAATAGTGCCGAGTAACGTAAAGCGAGTACTCGAAAGTGGCGACGCTGCAATTTCAGGATCCTATGTCACCGAGGTCGTCCTCGGGACGAGTGATCTCATGATGCCAGAGTCGGTCTTTCACTCTTATTTACCTTCTAGTAGTTCTGCGTTTTTTTTTTAACTATGCTTTACATTTATTTTTATTCGCTTTTCTATTCCGAATGTGCGGACTGTCTGAAAAAGTGGATCTTGCAAATATGAATGAAGCCATGCAGTAAGGTTTTCAGAAATTTCGATTATGACGCCACACATATGGCACATCAGAATAATTTAAACGTTGTCAAAAGGCGGGCTTTCAGATTATTTCCAAATGGAAGAGTTGACATAAAAATATGTATTAAAAATACTTTCATTAAAATTTAAAGAGCTTTCTTGTAATTTAGAAATCCAAGGAATTTAATGGATTAATAATAAAAGATATATTATGTATTAATTTTTATTATTTCACTCTGTGTGATACGTATAGTTTTATTACATGGGTTAAATTATCTTGTTGCAGCATTTGTTTGTTATAAGTAAATGATTTAGCATTGACAATCTGTATTAAAAACATTACCTTTAAAATCTAAAAGATCTTCTAAATTCAAGGAAATCTCTTTATTGCAATTAATAATATATATATATATATAATTAAAAAAATTATTAATTTATTATTTCACCCTTTGCGCGTGCTGCATAATTTTATTACATTGTTCAAATTATTATCTCTTCGTAGCATTTGTTGCATAATGTTATTACGTGATTTATTACCTTGTGTGTGTCACATTCTGCGTGATTTATTGTATCGTTTTTCCACACTGTATCTACTTGTTATTTTGTTGACTAGAAAGTGCATTTCTGTTCGCCGTAATTAAAGAATTTTTCTCATTATGTTACAGGTGAGTATTTTGCATGCTGTTGCTGTGCTAAGCTGTCATAGCTTTTTTTAAGAGAAGGTCTTCGAACTCCACATATACGGTGAGTTTTCCTATTTCGTTCTGGCGTGGATTATAGTTTTAATTTCTGTCGACGGCGCGTATCACCGTTTTTTTTCTGAAGACAGGTGTACGCGTCGCTCCGTGATAGGATCCGTGTTTCTGCAACGCAGCGACACGCGGATGTGGCTTTCCTGTTAGAAAAGATTTTATCTGCTTTTTGAGAGTACTAATTAACATTACGTTAATTAGGCGATGCTAAAAGTAACGGTACTAAATTAAATAGGAATTGTTAACACTAGAAATTCTGAGCAGTTATTATAGCCATTTCTATTTTTTAGATTAATACAGCTCTGGCCTCAAAAGCATAAAGTATTCCCACAAATAGACGCAAACGTTTCTCTCTAAAATCTGAATCAGTGGATAATCAATGAATATAGTATTAGCCACTGGTAATCAATGAATGAAATATGAGATTTCTAACTTAGCTAACCTTTATTATATGATCTAACTAATCTTATTGCGCATAAATTCAATGAATTATTAGTATTAGAAGATTGAAATTAACATGTAAATATCAATATTTTAGGATATAATGCTCAAACCTTCTTTCTTTTGTAATTGAACTTCACTGATTATCCAGTGCCAAATACGTCACTGGATAATCAGTAAATAGTGGCATGTTTGGCACTGTGATTATCCACTGATTCAGATTTAGAGAGCTTATAACTGATGAAATATAAATGAAAAGACAGATTTGTTAAAAAATAGTACTTATTTTTAACATTTATAACAAATTTATTATTTATTCTTTGAATTTTATTACCTTTTTTCGAGAAAATAAATTAAGGATGCTTTATACTTACAGCTAAGGTTGCATTAAGGTATTTTCACCCAATATGGCCTACTTATCGTAGCGATTTTTGCAGAGTTTGACGTTGAGAAACGGGATTTTTAGGCCCCTATCCTGTAACTGTTAACGACTATAATTATATCATTGAGAGTTATACAGAATACGGTTATTACAGTAGAAAATATTTCTGGACATTAATTAAAAATATAAAATATTTTCAATATTATTTATATGGATAGCTTATTTTTTTTACTTGAATTTTTTTTGACTTTGCAGTAATTATATTTTTTATATTCATAAAATATTTAATTTTTCGTGATTTTTTAATGCCTACAATAATTTATTTCTTTTTAGTAAGTAAAGAACATTGATAATGTTAACATTATACATTGTAAATGCATCAATAGTACGTATTTTTAACGATTTGCGATTAAATTTCTAAAGTCTTTTCTACGAAATTAATAATTAATTATATAGCAAGACTGATTACTTCACGCGTACATATAATATACATATATTAATTTAGTTTAGTGGTATAATTATATTAGTTAACGGGGGAAATCTCGGCGTGCGTAACTCGATCGATGAAAACGAATTTAATTATGTTACGAGACATTATTAGTTACACAAGACAAGCATAAACATGCGGCGAGTATTTTGTCGATAAATATGCACGTATACATTATATATACATAAAATAACGAGTCATCGAGTGGCAGCGAAATACGAAATTTACCTGCAACTCTTAATAATGTTCCGAGTTTTATAAATTTGAATTCCCACGTAACCACGAGGTAATTAATTAGCCGCTTCTGCCCGACATTTTACTTTTGACGTCGCGCAGAATTAAAAAGAGCCACTAGGGGAAATGTTTGAATTACCGATAAAACGCGGCCGTATAATTAATAACGTGTAACGAAGCATCATGAGCGCAAAAATGAAACGCGCAGCATAGAGAGAATTTATAAATATCATCATGGAATTTATAATTTTCCAGTGAGTTTTCATGAAGAGCTCATGTAAAATTTGCCTGTATACTTTTGCTTTCGATTGAAATTTTATTTTGCCCTTCGTTAACAAAGTATCCACGATCGGACGCGTACGAATTAATGCGTTGGCTCTTCAAATGATATCATACGCGACATTTAATTTATTTAAAATCTATGTGGTATCCGCAACACTAGTTGAACTCGATTAATATCTTGATTTCTATCCTTTTTACGCAAAAGTGCAGTTATGAATCACTGCAGAAATTATAGATGTCATGAAATTGCTTCAAGAAACACCAAGAGAGATACAATTCGAAAGAGGAAATTTGAAACGTTGAAAATTTACGAAGAAATGCAATCTTTCTTTAATACTTAATTTCCTACTAATTTTAGTCTTTCAGATATGACAAGTAAGAAATCCAAGGAGGTTCATTTAGATTAATATTAAACGAAGCTTTCATAATTAAGTATAATAAATCTTAGAGATTGTCATTCATAATACATAAAAGGAAAGTAGCTCTCTAAGAACAAATATAAAGTTATAAAAACGAGTTAAGAATGACAGAATACATTATAAAAACGGAAAAAAAATGAAAAGAATTAAACAAAATGTGCACAAAATAACAATAAGAAGAAATGTGATTTGTAAAATAAAGATATAGGAAAAATAAAAATAGGTAAAATGAGAGAAAGAGCGATTTACAAAATAAAGATGTTAATGTATAAGTCTATTAAGCAAGCATTATCGGTTAGACGAGCAGCTAAAAATAGCGAGATTAACGTAAAGTGTTTTGCTGCAGATGATAGAAGAGTGTATTTAAACGACATTAAGAACTCTCTGATTCTTTATGTTTTATACTAAGAGTCTTTGAAAAAAGAGAGAGAGAATCACTATTTTTTTAGGTCTGGGACATTGTCTTTCCATAAAACAAATCACATAATCGATACATAGCACTGTTAAATTAATAATGTCAAAATTTAAAGTATTTTTTAAAAGTACTCAATTTGAATTAATCATTTTTGTATAGGTTATTACTGTTCTTACTCGATATGTTAATTAAAATACATAATTAAAACGATGGAGTTAAACAATTAAATTTAAGAAAATGTATTTATTGACTCTCACGATCCAATAAGATTTGATAAAATGTATGTGTCTCAAATTTAATTCATTATTTACTAAGTGTATGAACATTAATGTGGACGTTATTTACGTTGATGACAGAAATTGATTGATTTACAATTTAACATACATGGAAGTTAAAGATAATAAATTGTTTTTTTTTTTAACTCAAGGGATTTGGTTACCATGTTGTTCTTTTGATATCTAATAGTGAATAATGTAATTGTTACAAGATGAATTAATTTGAGTAAAAAATGTTATCCGACACTAGATGATAGTGTATAAAACTCGTGTGTATTATTAATAATAATTGACAATTGTGTCAGTATAGACGGTTGAAGATTTTATCTGTGAACGATTCTTTGTACTTGCGACATGTATATCTTTGATTTTATAAAGCGCCTCGTATATATTAAAATTTAATGTAATGCTCAATTATTTAAATGTGTTACTATTATACGTATGTCACTGTGGATGACCCAAATTGTTATCGAAACGTCTGTAATGTAATTGTTAATTATTAGTATTGTTAATAATACCATACACACAAGTTTTACACATCTAGTTAAATCTGTAGGATCAAATTTAACTTAATTTAAATTGTCACTGTCTTTATTCAATGTAGCATTATTTTGTACTAAATGGACAAAGATTTCACACTATATAGTATCAATTTAACAGTGTCAAATTTATTCAATATTTTAGTATAAAGTAACGATATATTAAATAGCAGTGGCGATTTAAATTAAATTAAATTGACACTATAGATTTAAGTGCAGTGTTCTTCTTTCGAACAGTTTGTATTGGTTTGCATTTTTTATTGAATTGATTCATTTCTTTGAACAAGTCTATTATTCATATAAGATAGATATTGTTGATACAAGATAATGATCGTCGTGAAAAACTGTACATAAAGAAGTATTTGCATCGTGTTTGCATGTGTATATACATGTATGTGCGTGTATTCAAATGTATACATATACAAGGATCTGTGAAGCTAGCACGACATTCTATCGATATAAAAAAAAATTACAACAGTTCCAGTAACACTTTTCATAGTTCTACAGTTCCTTATAAAAATAAACAATAGTTCCGCATTTGTAATACTAAAAAATTAAAAATTAAAATGTGTCGTGCTAACTTCACAGATCCTATATATAAGCCGCGCTCGCTCGCTCATGCTCACGTGAATAAGAAGTATATAGCGTTATCAGATTGAATAATTTCAACATTAAAGATTCAATTAGTTACAACTAATTAGATAACTATTATTTACGTCATTACAATTAATTAGACAACTGTTATTTTAGAAGAGCGAGAGAAAGAGAGCTTTTAAGAATCTGAAATTTTTGTATCAAACACGGAGTATGCAACTAATACAATGATAATCGATTCAATATGTATTAAATGTCGAGTGTACAGTTGCGTGAGATATAAATTTATTGTCGCGTGCGTCCATATGTTATTGGATCCATAGCATATCGACTCGTGGCTGCTTCTATTGGACACGCGCCTCGATTTAATTGGAAAACGAGAAGGAGAGAAAAGTCGGGAGAGACACGAAGACGCAGACGTGCATAACACGTGCAAACACGTGAACATATATAGGTAGACATCGATGTCCACCACCTACAGTCACCGCCCACCGGAAACGGTGTACTCCATCATGAACATCCGGTGACTCTTTTTATAGACAGGTGGCTATACCCTTTCCCTTTCGATTCCCGTGCGTGATTGTGGAACCAGGTGCTTCGAAGCCTCGTCCATTTAAAAGAGTTACGACGATTTTATTCGTCAATCACGAAGCTTGTGAAATTTGTAGGAATTAAAAGTGTTTTCTCCATGTCGTATTTTTAAACACGTTTTATGTCTCAAAACATTTTATCCAAGTGTTAATTTAACACAAGATGCATATGTTAGATGTAACACAAATATTACGCAAAGAATTAACATCAAAATGTAACACTAACACAATTTGTAAGCAAATTGTGGAAGCATATTTTTTTATATATTTAAAATTAACATTTATAATATGTTAAATTGACAAATTTTTTCATTTATCTTAGAATTTACGTTTTAAAGTACATTATTTTGTTTACTTATTTATTTATCCATTTACTCATAAATTATGTTATTTTGATACAAAGGAAAAAAAGTTTTGAATATCAGTTTAAAACAAAATATTCAAATAACACAATTATATTATATTAAAATTCAGATCTATTAAAAAATTAACATAAAATTTTTGACCGACTTCAGTACAAATATAAATGTTTTTATTGTGAAGATAATATTGACGTATAATATTTCAGAATATTAAAGATATGGAGAAGAGAAGAAATATTTAAACTTTCCTAATCTCCGATTCTTCACACTAAAAAATATTATTAATATGTTGATTCAACATCATGTATTATCTATGTATATAATTCTCACTATATTGATACCTATTAATATTAACGATGTGGATTTATCACCATTTGTTTTAAATCCACATACCCATAATGATATTGATATATACATATAAACATCAGGAGTTATAAATCTATACGTTGGTGTTAATTTAATACCAGCTCTGTAAGAATTATAGAGACACCTTATGGTATTAAATCTACACCGATATTTTTTTTTTAGAACGTTCAAATTTCTCTCTGCGATTTCTGAAAATCATGAATTTTCCGAATCGTTTGTTAAGTTTGTCTTGACCAACTGGCAGCGCGAAGCACAATCCAAAATAGGGACGTTTTATCTCCTCATTACGGCGTGCTCATTATCGTCTCGCAATTTGCCACGAATCTCGCGGCGTGTTGCATCCCGTCCATAAGCTACGTCCAAAAACGCTACACCGCACCGCTCGTGGCGCAATACGAACGCTCGTTCGCTCACTCGTGCTATACAGCTCGCGCTAATTAGATCGCGCGCGATGCCCTTTCGGAGTAATCGAATTTCCGAAAGTATTAGTCATGCAGCCGTGACTCGGCGTGGTAATTAGAGCGCGGGCCCCGCAAACCGCGCTGCGTAGCTCGTAAACGCGTTTCGCGTCCGCCCGGTATATAAACGTTGCATAATGGCGCACATAATGCGGAAACGAGCGTAAATTTCGATGGGCGGTCGTTATCGCGCGGTGACCTGACGTTAATGCGAAAACGATCCAGGAATCGATAGATGGACTTGGAACTCGCGCGAATGTAGCTGATATGTAAAATATTAAAAAAAAATAAGGGCTTCCTAAAGTGAAATTCGAACTCCCAACGAGATCACCGTTTTACCGATAAAATGCGACACATCGACGTATCTTTATGTATACAGTATTACATCAATATCGCACGCACATATATATTTCGTACAGCAGTAACGTTTTAATTGAACGTATAAGTTTTTCTAAGAACTTGACATTGTCTATTTATATAAACTATTAATCTGTGGACTACAATTTCGTACAAGTACACCTTACAAAGTTTATCAAGCAAATATTGTCACAATGTTGATAGCACTAAATGCCGTATTAGATTGGGATATGATAAAGAAGATCTCAATTTCAAAAATTTTTTCCGTTCTTGATATAATTTCACCTCATAGACACGTATTTATTAATGTATATACTTTAATTCTGGGAAAAAATTTAAATTTTTGAAGAAAGGAATAAATAATTGTTATACAAAAATTGCGTTTAGTTACTTAAAATAGACGACTTCATGATCGTTTTATTTTTTCATTCCTGCACTAAACTGCACTAGAACTCTCTTCCTCGCTTTTTTGACAAATATCAAATATATATCTATCTCACTTAAAATTCCAAAAATGTAATTAATTCAGCCACAAAAAATATACTCTAAAAAACTACTATAAAAAAGTAATAAACTCTAAAAAAAGTAATAAAAATCTGCCATTCTTGAACAAGATTATTTTCGCTTTTTTTTAAGACTGATTTAATTTTCAGTCTTTTCGAGTGAGATTTCACTCCACAAGATTTAGAGTGTAAGTTAGATCTTTTGGAAATGAGAAACTAAGAATTATCTTATATAAATGTAGAGGTCGTATAATAATATTAAACATGTCATTTACGTTGTAAGTTAGGATTTTAATTGAATAGATAAGACGTATGACATAGTAGCATATATATGATTATAATGGGATAATGACTTAATAATAAAGTAAATGTTCCAATAACTGAACTAATAAAAAGATATAATTATTTTTGTATTATTATATAATTATAGAAACATTATTGAAGAAATTAATATCCATATATGAAATTTGGTCTTGTTGATAATCGAAAAATATTATCTTACAAATCTAAAAAGGAACATTTAAGTGAGATTTCATTAATATATCATAATATCATTAATATAACACCGTATTGATTATGCCAGTAAATATACTTTTAATAAAATTAATTTTAATTTTTTTAGTTTCTTACAATTACACGCTACATGTTTAGGTAAATATAGTATTGAAAAATTTGAAATTATTTTACTTAAGATGGTAAAAAAATTAGTAAAAATATGATAGTTCTTGCAAAACTTAAAACGAACAATTTTTTTGCGTAATTTACAATCCAAATTATATTTTTTATTATAACACTTAGACTTTGATACAAAATATTTAGTTTTTTCTTTTTAATTTATGTCTTTTTGCAGTTATTGACAAATATTTTAATAATTACAAATATATTGTTGTTGATCTTTTATAATCACTGAGCACATTCAGTTGTTGGGACATTTACTTTATAATCAGTTAAAATAAAATATCTTTTGAATCGTAGTACATTCTCGCTGCCTTTGCTCTATTAAACATCCGGTTAAGTTGAATTTCTCGGGGCCGTTGGGTCGTGCAAAATCGAATATCGCGTCGGCGAATGATCTCTCTCGGCTGGACCAATCGCCAGGGCGTTCTCCTCTCTCCCCGGTCACGAGATAATCAAGCCACGAGAAAGCAACGGGGCGAGTTATGAGCTTCCTTTGTTCCAACTCGCCGATCCACTCTCTTCTCTCGTTTCCACCCTCCCTCCTCTCCCGTTCCCGCAGATCCCCCTCCCCCTTTTCCTCTTGCGGGCCCTCTCACGTGGATCTCCTTCTGGCTTTCTCACGAAGAAACACGGGAGATCCCGTGAAGGATGCTGCGGAGAACGTCGCGGAGTTGACCGCGACTAGCTGTCGATAAGAGCGTCGATAAGGAGTGTCATTTATAATAAGGAGGGATGTAAACGGATCCCTACGGGTAGGTTCTTTCGAAGGGCGCCTTAAGAACGTTGCGATTGGTCCCGAACATCATATCTCTTGAGAACTCTTCTCGTGGTGCAACGTTAGCCCTAACCCGCCGCTGCTATCTCGATCCATCTTACGGTATCTAAGATATGTACATATTTAGATATATCTGCGCGCGCGGCCGACAGACAACATTACGTATAGGGCGATCCTTCTCGGGACAGGGTTGGCCTCACGATCCCGGAGAACCCTGCGGCAATCGCGCGCTATTATTGGTAACGAGCAAAAAATTTCTGATGGAAAGCGCATGGGGAAAATATTTATATTGAAGGATGTTATGGGTTTTTTGTGACGCGCGCACAGGTTTTTTACGTGATGTGAAATAAATGGAGTGAGAGTGAGAGCTATTTATATTCATTTTCGACGATATAAATACTTTATTATGCTATACACATTATACATATTATATGTACAATCATACGTGTGTGTATAGTATACTTAAATAATAGAAATCAATGGTCGATAGTTCTAGTATTAATAATAAGGATGTGTAATTTGTTGCGTGACGCTACAATTTTTCGAACGCATTTCTCGTGGTGTTTACTTCGTGAAACGCATGCCTGCTTCGCTTTAAATCATTGAAAATGTAGGAAGTCGCAATCGTATGTCACGACGTCGGTCCTGGACGCGAGTCACATGTGTACGCATTCGTGTAACCAGACGGGAGAGAAGGTGTAATTTAACAGGGAACGGGTACGGATCGAACCTGGGTTACGTCAGTTCCTGTTTGCACTTTCCTGCTAGTGTGTGTCCCATCCCATCCCGTTACGTTCCATCTCGCGCTCTCTTACACGCGAGCGAGCGTGTGCGTTGTAACGGACGAGAAATTTATAGCGCGGGGCGTCGTGTGTGCTGTTGTCTGCGGGTGGGTATCGATGTAAACGACTCTCCGGAAGAGACGTGACCGATCTCGCCGTGACGCTCCGTCATCCCTTTGTCGCGTCGAGATTGCCAAGGCATTTTTGGAATTTTGATATATAATTTTGATATAATTTATCAAGTTTTGCTTCTTCTTTTTTGTCTCTAATGTTCTCTCTATAACCTCTTTCTTTTCCGATCTGTGATAGGGTCATGCGATTACTGAGTGTGAGCATGCTGTAACCAATAATAAGTGAAAGATAAATCAATTTTGTTGAAATATATAAAATTAGATCACAGATTTGAAAATAATTACGTTCTATTAATTGAAAGTATGATGCATTGAAAGAAAAGTGTTTAATATTTGTGATTATAATTTATAATTACTTTTTATATTATATGTTCTTTAATAAAGTCATAAATTAATAATTATTATTATTAATAGTATAACCGCAATTATAATTATATGTACTATGTAATTTAATGCATAATAAATACAAATATAAAAAAAGTTTTTTAATATAACAAAGCTATACAAAGTTTTGACATTGTAGCAACTATTTTAAGTATCTAATACAATATAATATAATATATTATGTTATAACACACTTAATATATAATATATAAATATGCATATTATATAATATATAAATTCAGAATTTCAGATGATCTATTAATTATTTTGATGAAATCCATATTTAGCAAAATTTTAGATATTTCAAAACTATTCTTTCTATAAATAAATTATTTCGTTTGTTATCTTTTGTACACCTGTCAATTACAGTGTACATCGCATTGAAATCGCTTCTCTTGCAAAAATTGACGGTGCCTGGTGAGAGTTAATAATGCTAATCGAGAAACATGAAATTCGACTTTCGCGATTCACTTTCATAAATGGCATCGTCACGAAACTCGTGCATAATCGGATATTAGCGTGTAACACGGCATTACGCCCGCCGCCCGCACGTCCGTCCGGAACGGATTAAACAGCAAATCCTATTACAAGTTTACACTGAAAACGTGCCGCGTGTTACACAGCGCGTACCGTCGCGGCGTTGCGCCGCTTCGCGCGCTAGTCGATAGTTTCTCCAAACTTATTCAATTTTTCAGATTTATCTTAAGGTGGATAAAAAAAAAAGAACGGAAAAAGTAAGAAAGTCATTATCTGGGGTGTTTTATCATTACACCGCATCGAGTTTTAATGATAGATCTCTCGATACGCAGCTCAAAACCGATATCCGCTCGGAAAGTTTGATGTCGCGCAAACATTCGTTGCAATTTTGTCATATTCGATATCAAATACGCTAAATTATTCTCTAAATATGTTCTCTAAATACATTTAACTGTACATTAAATAACAAAATTTATTCATATAAACGTATTAATTAAATTTAAATTTTTAAGTATGTGGGATATTATAATTATATTTCAAATATTTTCGGTGATATCAAAGGAAATTGATGGACAATATAGTTGGAATTTAGACTTATAACATTAAATAAAGTAAGAGAAAGTATCATATTTTTGGTCGAAGCAGATATCGATGCGAATTAATATTCATAAGCAAATTTACAAATACACTTTTCAAAAATCAAACAAACATGAAGATACATTTCAGTTCTGTAAATTACACGATTCGGTTTGAATTTAAAACGCAATTATAAATTGAAGCTGGAAATAACACACAAATTACGTCGATTGCCAATTTAATAATGGCTAATTGGCATCTTAAAACACTGCAAAGAACTCATTGTAAAAAATATCACTTCAGTCAGGGTTGAAATGTGGAAACTCGATTTTTTTAGACGGGGCAATTTATACCAATTCGATCTGCATCGCGAGATACTTATATTGACCCAAATAACCAGACTTATTGTTAGTGAAAAATACACATGAACGGACAAATATATCAATATTTATTATATCTTAGCTAGAAATCGAAGTAAAATGAGAAAATTTCAAGTAAATATAAAGTACATCCAATGGGGAAGAGAATTGGTTTTATGAATTTTGTGATTATTGAAGACAATTCCGCTAAACTCTTCAGGAGATTCGCGAAGGTGTTTACATAGAAGCGTTAATGCCTTTTGAGTGGTGACGCTTCATATTAACTTGCAATAACCGCTCGATGCTGTTAACATTAATTCGAACGGCGGTCGCGTTAAAATCGAGCGTTCGCGAAATTTCGCATAAAGCATCCCTCCCCCTTTTCCCCTTTCTCCCTTCCTCTCTCCGCCTTTCCCATCGTGCTCGTTAATTTCGCGTATAATTGAGCGCGGCCGGCCCCGACTACAAACTCGTTAATCCTTAATAATCTCGCAAACTTCTTAATCCCGGCCGGTGCCGCCAACTAATTAAGTGCGTTAAACCCCTTTGTCGGGCCCCCCCCCCCCCCTTGTCATCTCTGTCCCCCTCCCGTCTTCTCTTCTCTGCTACGGGTGCGCCAGTTTGAGACCGCAGTTTGTGCCCGGGTTTGCTCTCTGTGCAAATTTTCGCGCAACATTAATGACCGCACCCCGGAAAGTTCCAGCCAATTTGCGGCTCTCGGGAATTGGTGTACTCTTCTACACACATTTTTCTTTTCTTTTCTGAATAAAAGTAATTTTAGGAGGAATATTTCAGAGCGTGAATTTTTTTCAAATGGAGAGAGGGTGAAACAGTTTGTTCACTCTTTAAGACAAACGAATCTGGAATGGAGTCAAGAATTGAATTTCCGTGATTTGGAATCTCTCGCTAATTACAGCAAAAAGACTTGAAATATTTGCAGACCATTTGATTTGATGCCTGAATCGGGAGGATTTAAAAATATTTGACCGGTTCTGAATTAATATTGATTTCATCTCGCAGTAGGTATTTGATTGAATTGTGAACTTCAAAGTCAGTTCTGGATCATTTCATCTAAAAAAGTATATAATAAGGTTCTAAAGAATCTAGAGACACGGTAGTGTTTCGTCGCTAAGGCAAGCGCAGCGATTAATTGCCATGGCTATTTTATGCGAGCTGGCGAGTTGCGGCAGATTATCGGATCTCAATAACGGTTGAATTGATCAAGTTCTATGTACATACACTCAATTGATATAGCCACCATTGAATTCTATAATAAGTGCCTCTCGAAGTGCCTTAATTTTTTTTACGTGCCCTACAAGCGGAGATATATTACAAAGTCCGGATCTGTAATTTTAGAATTCATCTTTAAGATACGTCGTTCTTATTAGCATTATTATTGTTTTTAAACAAATTTTTAGTTATCTTTAGTAAATCTAAATATTCAACACAGAAAGACTGCTGAAGTATCTAACCTCAAAATAATTTTGTTGGACTATCAAAATAATTAGGTATGTATAAGAAAGCTCAAACTGGTTGAATATTAACCATTTGCTATTTGGTAGAATGTCAAAACATTTGCAGCATTGCTCACCTGTTTGAGTTTTGTACATATTATTATATATTTTGATAGTATTTGCAACAAAATTATTTACAGATCTGTATTTACCTAAACTTTTAGATACTTCAGCAAGATCATTCTTTTCGTGAAATTAAAATCGCATACTATCGCACGTAATCGCATTACAACAATATCACTTAAAATTCAGTATCTTTAATTATTTTATTTTAAATACAATATAATTTTTTAGTCGTAAAATATAACGAGAACAAAAATAGATTTATATCTTCTGCAAACGAATGGCAAACGTCGCAAGACTTTGCGGGGCGGATTTTGCGAGTGAACTTATCGCGAGCGGCTACAAATTTGTGAGATTGGAACTCCTTTCATCGGCGATCGATTCGCGTGAAGCTTACGTTATCGTTCTACGTCGCGCATAAAGCTAGCAAGCTCACGGCCAATCGGAGTTCGGAACTTTGCCAGGCAGATCGGCGCGGCGCGACCGAACTTGCGGCGAGGAAAAATCCGTCCGCTGATAAATCGCGGGTCCGCTCTGCGAGGTAATTGAAATATGTAAATATCCGACGTGAATGCAGCTGCCCGTAATAAACATTTCCGACGATACTACGCCATGAATTCGCGAGCGCGAAATTAACAGGAAATTTATTCGCGGTAGATTTTAGTTTATTAGAAATTCAATGCAAAAATACTCCTGAGACAATATCGATAAATTTTAATTGGAGCTTAATTAGTTTTTAAGTATTTTTAAGTAGTTTTTCGAGTGTAATATTTTCTTAGATATTAACTTTATATATTAAGATAAGTTCAACTAAGGAATATTAATACTTAATTTTTCTTTAAACAACTATCGAAATATTTAATATTAAAAAGCAATATTATAATGAGAGAAAGAGAGAGTGTAAACTATCTTATTTAAATTATCGATTTTTATTTTTATTTGTTTAATTTATTTTTTAATGATTATATTATATCAATATACTTACACAATTTTATGTTTAGATATTTTTTATATGTATATATAGGTATTATTTTATATTTGAGATTTAATGCAATTTTTCCTATGATTAATTTTTTATTAGCTTCTCTCACTAATTTGAAGTCTCAATCTTCTATCTTTCAGTGAGAATTTCGCTCACGACGTTTATTTAATTTTTTCCAAATTTCTAAATTTCCTAGTTTAAACGTATTAATTAAATATTCAGAGATACAGAATCTGTTGAAGTTATTTATTACCTGTTAAAATCACCCGACAAACATCACACTAGTCCTTGTGGCCCTTTCAAGAACCGAGCTCCCTTCCGGGAGTATGAGAGTACAGATAGAATTAAGGGGCGAAGTTTGCGAATTAGAGCTGTCGGGGGCGTCGCGACGCGTGTTAATGAGCAACCTGGTCGGAGCCGGTGCTATCAAAAGTGGCTTAATTGATAGCAGCGGCGAGACAACCGTCGTAAGAATGAGTGTGTTTTGTCACAACTTTCTCAAGTGTAGTGAACGATCTCGAATTTAGCTCTCTACCTGATTGTAATATCGATTTTTTTTATCGCAAAATTACTTGAAACCGTCAAAGAATCTAATTAAAAATCTACGTCAAACTTGGAAAAAATTATTTTATCCTGGTTGAGAAATAATATTTTTCGCAATAAGTTTACTTTTAAGATACTAGTAGCACCAATTCGAAATTTAATTTAGGGAAATTATTATCTCAGTAATAAGATTAGAAACACACAAGATCATTACATGAATATATCAACTAAATACGAGAAGTGTCCCATTTATGATTAAAGTTAGATGTTATATTAATAATATGTATTGAAATATGATAATTCTCAAATTTGACTGCGCGTTGATAACTTTCAGCACACAATCGAGTTATTATTAATATTTTATTTTACTTCAAATTACATAAGATTACGGAAAAAATTAATCCACTTTGATGTGCTGTACTTTGTTTTTTTGAATTAAAGATCTTTCATTTTTTTTTTTTAAATCTTTTTGCTTTACGCAGCCTCGAAGGAGAGAAATCGATTCTTTAATTTTATATATATAAATAAATATATATATCAATTTGCAGTTATACGTATTGCTTAATTCCCGTGCGAAATGATCCGGGATAATTTAGCTTACCGTGAAGTCTCCTGCACCCTATAGAATGTAATTGATCATGGAACACGAGCGTGTTGTACCCATCGCTGTCTCTCGCAGCCGCAGCTGGCATTCTCTTTTGTAACTCTATCGCGGAATCTAATCCCGAGGGTGAAGGTGGAGAAAGGGGTGGCAGAGTCAGGGCAGAGAAGCGTTGTGCCACTCGTATTTCCCGCGAGAGAGACACAGAGACGTTGGGAAAAAGGGGACAAACGTTTTAAGTGAACATGACAGAGAGAACGGCGCAAGAAGCGGGTTGGAAAAAGGGGAGATGATCGTGACGTTGGAGGGATAGTTTGGGGGTAGTTCGCCGAGACGTCTGTTTATGCGTGATTTTGCTGATGAGCTGCAATTGTTTTTTCTATTTATGTCGCATAAAGTTGCATCATAAACCTTGCGGAAGATAAAGGATAATTGGATCAACCTTCCCCTCCATAGGAAGAAGGGTGGCTTCGTGCCAGTGGGATCGTCTTAGAGGATTGTAACGACTTATGCGAGCGACGCACGTTCTTGATGAAAATTGATAACGCTCAGGTCCGAAGATCTCTGAACTCTCGGTCGTTTGAATTTCAGGTGTCTCTATAAACACGCTGAAAAAACGAGTCCGGTAATTTTACTTTTCTAAATATTTAATATTATTAATAAATAATTGGTTACGTTATGTTCCGTAATTCTTACTAAATATTTAGAAAAATAAAATTATTTTTGATTATATTAAACGAACATTTAATTAAAATTATTTCACTTAACATTTGAAAATTATTACCAGATTTTTTTTATGGTATACTAATTGGTTTTAATAATAATGAAACTTAGATAAATAATTACTAAAGCTCGGTGAAATAATTTCAATCAAATGGGGAGGGGATTAACGATCTTAGATATTATTCTTATTAGGAATCGGAAGACGTATAGAAAGATTCCGAGAACCTGTAATTATCATCATTATCGATGAAATCATTGATAATTATCTTTCGACAACTTATATCATTGAATTTATAGTTCGGAATTATTGGAAATTGCTACTCAAGAGTTGTTATCGCGTGGATTATTATCGAGGAGATTATCTTTTTAGATATTTATATCGCTTGATAATGATTTTTAATTGAATTACACGATATTCTTTTAAGAACATTATCGAAAGTTATCATTCTGGAATTTTATATCTGACACAGATTTATAAATTCAGCAGAGATATGCTCTTTCTACATAATTCAGAGTCGCTTGTGAGAAATATAATATATTACAAAACACGAAATATTTCTGCTTTTCCTCTTTCCAGATCGTATCAAGCAAAGGGTGCATTTTTAAGGGTTGAGCACGCCGTGTGTCTCTAATTGCTTTCTATATAATCACTCTCTCTCTCTCTCTCTTTCTATTTCTATCTCTCTGCCTCTATGAACCGCTCGCATTCCTCGAAACCCATAAACCGCGTTCTCTGCAATGGCTGATCGAAATGCACGCCTTACCTCACAGCATCGATATATTCGCGCTATGTTTCGAGTTACATCGGAATTTTATATAGCATGGAAGGGTTTCCGCGTTATAATCGCCCTTTGTTCACCGTCGCCGCTGGACATCGCAGCCATAAAAATTCCGCGAATTTCGCGGCTAATCGACCGAGTATAGTAATCAACAATCCAGCAGGTATCACTTCAATCAAAGATCGAGGAGATTGTTAGCTGTGCCGCCTTCGTGACGTAATGCGTATTATTGCAGACGCGTTACAACTTATTACGTAACGTTCGAAGATCGAAGGTAATGACGAGCTATTATGTTTGATGACGAGTCATCCTTTGCGAATTGTCACTCTAAATTTTTGGGAGTGAAATTTCACTCTTAGAAAAGTGATAGTTGCGCCGGTCCGATAAGAATGAATTTCACTTCACTTTTCCATGCAAGGAGTGAATTTCCTAAAAGGTCAACTTTTAACGATTAACATCTCGCTTCGCGACGTAAAGAGACGCTTTTTTCTGCCAGATTCGGGTTAAATTTAACATTTATCTTTAGTCTCTACTTTCGGAGAGTGAAATTATTCACTTTCCGCAAAGATTGAAAATTGTGTCTCTCGCTTAAAATGAATCTTTACTTTCTAAGAATAAAAATTTCACTCTTGCCAAACTGGCGCAACTACCACTCGGGTGAAATTTCACTCCCAAAAATTTAGAGTGTAATTGTGGTAAAGAGATCACTGGATTATAATTACGCAAGGAGGACGCATGAATTGAAACTTTCTTAATATGGACATTTTTTTACAAAACATCCACACAGAACATGAAAAATATTTAACTTCTAAAGAGATAATTATTTAAAAAATTTTGTACTGCCATAGATAATTTCTTGTCATTCAAAAAAACGATTCTCTTGCCTAAAGTACGATTATTTTTTAAATAATTTTATTCGCGATTAAATTAAAAAATTTGAAACTTTGTGCATTTTTCTCGCGGAAAGAATGCAACTCCGAAATTTATTCGACAAAACGAGGATAAAAGCTATCGATTTGTACCCTTTATTTCTTCTATACCTACATATCTGTAGACCGCGTTACGTTGACGTACGTTATAATTATATATTATACATTTTCTCTTGTATATTCCGACCATTTTGCGCAGGGCGAGATATCGAGTAAACGTCGGCTTTGTTCGCAAATTTTGCCGCGGGGCCACGAATAGCGGAGTCCTCGTGAGGTCGAGCCATCGATAGGAGAGATCGACGGGTGCACAGGGGGGTTCGTCGGGATCGACAATGCAACGGGGCGAACGTATTTTGCATCGATATTCATGACGTGCGGCCGTAGTTAATACGGGAACGCGCGCGACATACAGAGGGTTTCACGAAACCTTGGTACGCCGCAGCGCGTAATTTCGAGCTACAAAGACGCTACAACGGTAGCTACGTGGCAGTACATACCGTCCGATCGTCAATCAGTCATCCCTGACGCTGAGAGGATTTTCATGTCCATAAAAGATGTAACGAAAATAGATCGCGCAAGCATCGTATCGCTTTTTTTTCTCCCTCTTTTTCGTTCGACAGCTGACTCTCTTTGTAGGCTATAATTTCCACTGATACAAACTACATGGTTTGTTGATTATACTCATTGACAATGATTTTGTTAAATGAGTAATTTTAGCTGATTCTTATCTATTTTTTATGTTTGTCCTGAGGTAGAATTTATTTTCCAATTTTTTATAAGCGCGATATATATATTTTTTAAATTTACACATTCTGCTATCCCCACAGCTTATTTATAGGATTTTCTTCTGATATACAGTAAAAAAACATTCTGTATTTTTATTAGAAACGATCCACTCCTTGTTAAAATTTTGTGTCAAATTTTAGTATGTTCGAGTTTTAATTTAACATTATGTAATTGTCTTATTGGAATATTTTGTGTTAAATTGATATTCAACATTTCTTAATACTAAAGTAACACAAATTATATGTAAGTGAACAAATAACATAAACAATATTTTTTTAAACGTATATTTTATGATAAAAAATGTATGTGTGTGAATAAAATATGTCGATTTAGCATATTACAAATGTTAATTTTGATGAAGAAATATAATTTTTTGTATTACATTTGTTTTGTTAATTTTTTTACTCGTGTTAAATTAACACAAAATTTTGAGTGGACTATTTAGGCCATGCAAAATGTGTTAACAAATAAATGCTACAAAACAAACTCTATCAGATCAATTTAAAGTAAAAAAAGTAAAATTTTGTCGACCAGTAAAATTTGCCATTAATAGCGTTATATTCATACATGACTTTATGCATCTTGTATATGTGTTTTTGTGCATTTTGTATGTGTATGACAATGTCATGTGAGTCACGCTTTTTTCCTTATAAAAATAGTTTTCCTTTAATCGAATATGGAATTTTTGAAGTGGGAACTTAAACATCAGCAATCCATGTAATACATATATCAGAGACGTAATTTCCTACGGAATGTCCTGAACAACAGCAATTACGTAGTCTGTGGTAATAATAAGCACAACGGCACTGTGTGGCACTCGGATTGCCAATTTTATGGCATTTTCTACTTAAGACGCGTATATTTTGTTCAACTTGTTTTCGTGTTTTATTTGTTACGCTTATTCGAGCATCTTTACGGATCATTTACTTAAAATTATATTAATTGCGTTTTGCGTAATGCTCTGTATGGCCTAATATGTATACTTGGCGGAGATATTTTAATCGAAGACGAGACGAATTTGTGCTCGACCTGCCATAACGCGACTCGTTGCGACCGCGAGTCTCGAACGCATAAATCGAGCCACCATTCCGTCTCGCGATATTCATAGAATCATACATATCGTGCAGCCATGAATACCTTCGTAAGTGGGACACGAGACTAGCTTGGCGACCGAATATATCTGTGCATTATAACTGTTAAGTAATAACGACGTCATTTCGAAGAAACTGCTACGCTAAAAGGTATATCAAAGAACAAGAAGAAACGTCTGAAATGTCTGAAGTACACCTTTCTACACTCTCGATTTAAATCTTCAATACATAGTCTAATATTCTGTAGTAGATTATGTATTGAAGATTTATAATGCCATGGACTTTAACTCAGAATAAATAAATATTTGTTTTTTTTTCTCGTTGTGACTGATCAAATGACGATCCTACACTAATTTATGGAAAATTAGGTCTCTCTCGATTAATTTTCATAAATGATAAAGTATATAATGTAATGAACAAAAGAAGTCATAGACTCAATGGATAGTTTTTGAACTATGATGTATCATAGGTACTCTGTGTGAGTACAGGTTTTACAACTTTCATACACTATAGTTCAAAGATTGTCTATTGTTGAGACTTGTGTCTACTGCGTCTATGATAGCTCTTTTGTTCACTACATCATAAGCTACATCACATGTGAAACTCCTTTCATCGGGATCTAATTTACCGTATATTAGTAAACCGTGTTCTAATTACATGGAAAATTGGATGTTGCTGAAATTAGTTTTTTTGTTTATGTAATGCAGCTTATAATATAGTGAATAAAAGATATAGATATAATAGAAATAGAGCTTTATAATAGCTAGTTTTTGATGTATAAAAAAGATGCTTTTTTTGCATAGATTGTATATTTTTGATACATCATGGTTCAAAAATCCATTATTGCATGCTTATGCTATCTTTATGATATCTTTTATACACCTCATAAGCTACATTATATATGAAAATTATCTCATTACATCTAACTTACTTTCCATATAATTAATTACAATTTCCACATATGATGTAGGATTCAATATAATTGTAGGGTCACAGTGCAGATTTTACCAATCAATGAATTAGTGCGAGATTTTTTTATGCAATCTTAATTTTCAGTACACAGCCTGATACAAACTTTACTCACCCCTTTATAGGAAGACTTTATTTTATTTCTCGGGGGAATATTACAATTTTGCTATGAGACATCTTGACGAGATCCTGCAGATTTTCTGCAGTACACCGCCGTGTTTTAAAAATATTTTTCGCGCATCGCTCGTAAGAATGTCAGGATAGTACGATCTCTCAGCGGGAAATCCCGCAGATTTCTTCCATTTTGTCGTTCCACAGCCGAGAAAGAATCCGTCCTCTGTCAAAGACACTCTATACGGTGAAAAAGCCCTGTCGTTCGACTTGTCGTCCGTAGATCTATGAACCGTGAAGTCCGATGGTCTCGCGAGGGTCCTTAGATTCTTTCTCGCAGCTTTTCTTTGTTTCAAAGGATGCGCGAGAGCGAAAAGTCCGGATTGCGCTTTCGCGACGGAGTTGTCTCTCTCTTCGCGACGCGGAACGATGCCCCGCGGCGAGCGAAGTCGAACAAAGGCGGCTGTTGAATAGCGCTGAGCCTTCCGTCTAACTTTGGGAAACTTTGCTGTCGATAACGCGGACGGATAGAGTGAAAAGTGCTCTTCCGATGTTCCTTTGATGATCAATGAGCAGGAGTTGCACTCTTCGGCATCGATGGCGTTTTGCACAGAGTGGGTAGCCCAAGCTCGATTCCCGATAGTGGGAATACGAAGTTCTGATTGAAAAGTTCGGGCTTGGTGTAAAAAGTATTGTCCTAACAATATTAGTAATATAAGCAAAAGAGAATTTTATCGATAAATGGGTTGAAATTCGCTCTTTATATCATCTACGTTAAAATTCGGAGTAGAATTTTATTAATATTCTATATTCTACATAATAAAACCCGGTTTTTCATTATCTGATTAACTTATGTGTGTGTGTGATTAGGTTTAGTTTAATTTATTCATAGGCTTTATCTATGATAATATTATGGATGAAGCCCATATATTGAATGAAACATTAGATTAAGCTTAACCATAAGTTAACCAGATAACGAAAAACCGGGCCTAAGAAACATTTTATATTGTTTAAAACCGATCTTGGTTAAATTTGAATTTTCGAATATTAATTTAACATACTTAATGATTTAAGTATACAAGATATTTAAATAATATAAATATCTTAAATCTAATATTTCTCAGTAAGATTAAAATAATAATTTATAAATAACTAAACAAAAACATTAAAAATTGCAGTTTTAAAACATAAATTCTAAGCTAAATAAAAAAATCACGTGTTAATTTAACATATTATAAATGTTAATTTTATTGAAGTAGTACATTTTCACAAATAGTAGTTTGTTTCCAATTAGGTTAGTGTTACATTTTTTATTTGTGTAAAAATGATTCACTCACATTTTTACGTTTTAAAGGATTTTTTTAAAATTTTCCTATCATATATTCATTTTGTATTAAATTAACACAAAATTTTGAGTAGATCATTTGAGATACGTGAAATGTGTTAAATTTGACACAAATGTTCTAACTGTGTAAAGTGGATTTAATGTTATAATTTTAGGATATGTATAGTTACAAGTATATTACGGCTCTTCGTTTTGAAAGGCGTTATTACCTCAATTAAGTGATTTTATATAAAGTCGGATGATACCTGCACAAATGATAGGCTATATGTAAACTGAATGGAAGTTAATATTCGTAATAACCTGTTAAGAGTTACTCGACGTTTATCGATCTCTGTTTTACCTTGTTAACGAGTTATGCCCATCGGGTGTTTCCATAATATTATTTATCTATATTTTCGGGCAAGCGGCCGGCTTATGCTTCCTCGTGGACCAATTAATAGCGCTTAAGGGAGAGGCCAAGCAACAGTCGCGCCAACGAAAAGTTCGCAGAGAAGCGAATATTTCCTCGTGCGAACATCGTGCTTGCCCCAGAGTATTCACTCTCTCTCAGATTTAGCTTTTTAATGCGTCCGACGTTCCAAATTTTTCGACGCTTTTTAATAACCGTGAGATTAAGAATGATTTTACTGTGTATTTATAAAAACGATAATATAGTATTACACTGAATTTATTAAAAATAGACATATTTATTTTTTATTGTTCTGTTTATATTCGTTTTTTAATCGTAAAACAACACTACTGTGTGAGTAATTTTTGTTTAATTTATTTGAAATTATATTGTTAAATATGTGTAAAATATATGATATATATAATATATTTTGTAAACTAAAATTACATTATATCTTGCTTGTTATAAAACGAAATAATAAAATGATAAATGGACACAGACAAACGAAATGAACGTTTAATTAATAATAATACGACTTTAATATGTTGATTAAAATTCGCTAAAGCAAGACTAGTTTGGACTGTATTAAGTATGAATAATATTTATTCTAATTTTGAATTTGAATAATATTTATTCTAATTTTTTTTGTTTATATCCAGTGTTGTTTATATTCAGTAAGATTGTTAAATACATATATAATAACATGTAATATAATATATAATTTTTCCAACTAAAATTAATATCCTGCTTATTATAAAACAATATAATGAAATGAAATGGACGCAGATAAATGAAATGGATGTTTAATTAATATAATAATACAACTTTATATATATATATATATATAATATATTAAATATTTAATATATTAATTAAAATTTACAAAAACACACACAAGACTATACTTTTAACTGTATTAAATATGAGTAATATTGATTCTGTTTTTATTTATATTATGTTCAGTAGGATTAACAATAGTTTACAATTGACGTATCTTTTTAATTATACAAATGTGATTGAAGAAGACTTAATATGCACATAGTTAAAGTCTTGCTTTGGTAAATGTTAATTAACGTATTGAAGTTGTATTGTTATTAATTAAATTTATTTTCGTCGCCTATTTTATTATATATCTATATAATATTGTATTATACATATAATATATTTTTATATTTATTTTTAATGTATGGTTTATCCTTTAATCTGTATTTTTTTTATAACACCGCGGATTGATTTTGAGCCTTCCAGAACTCGAATGTTGAAAAATCAGCTCGACAGGTAAAGTGTTACATGCGAAAAATGTATGACGAGTAGAAGTATGGCGAATGTTATCTGACGCGTACAAAAAGGGCGGCGAGTTATTTGTCTCTTTCCGCCATGCGTCGTGCTCTGCGCGCCCTGCATCTCTTCTATTCTGGATCCTCTGTCTCGTGCCATCGTCCAGCAGCGTCGCATAATTCGATTTGTTCGTTCGCTTTACTTCAACCGTGTCGTATCGACGCTACCGTTTCCCCCCATCACATCGCCTTGTTTTACGGTCGTCTCTTTGCGCGTATAGAAGAAACGCCACGGAGACGCTGCAGACTATTTGTCGAGCAAAGGGAAACGTCGACGAGAAAATACTTCCGCGGTGGGGAGACGCAGTTCGCGTAAGAAGAAAGGGGGTCAGGACGCGGATGGAGATTCCGTGAAGGTAGAGAGGCAGAGAGAGAGGTGAGCAGACGGAGCCGACGCGAAATACTAATTACAACGTGCTCCGCACAATGGCTTTAAATCTTCTCGACGCATTGTTTCGATCTCTCAATAGCATAAAGTCGGGAAATGAAGTTTGCCGAAGAGTCTCGCTCGCCTCCTTCTCCGCACCCCCCCCCCCCCCCCTCCTATCCTTCCTCTTCGCATAGTTCGCATCTATCATTTCCTCTTCCTGCCCTCCGTCCGCCACCTATCCTCGTCGTCGTCTTCCTCTCTTAACTATTGCACGTACTTCTCGCGAAATTGCCGAGCGCGTTTCAATTCGCGCTTCGTCCCAGGCATAATTGAATTCTCCACGCGATTCTTCGCTTTTTGCGCGAGAAGATATAACTGCTAAAGCGGTAATGTTCTCCGATTCCGATCAGGGGACCGAAATGGACCGCGGATTCTGACGTCGAGCAGAATTCTCGCTTTGCAAGGAGAACGAGTGAGTCTCGCTATAAAGTCCTAGAAAATTAAACATACACGACATTGAGGCCCTGTTTCGTTTTCTGGTTAATTTATGGTTTAGTGTTAACCTTTTGATAATGTAAATGTGATTTTTTAGCTATGATTAATTATTAAACTGTATGTGGTGATTTTGTGTGTGTGTGTGTGTTGATTAATTGAATTAGTTAAATTTAAACTAGTTAAAAGTTACTCACTACAAAATCATTAGTTTAGTGATTAATCATAACTAAGAAATACAATTTTTACATTATTATCAGATTAAATCTAACCACAAGTTAACCAGAAATTAAACTGACGGTTTTATAGCGGTAATTTGAATGCCTATTTTCACGTTAATGCAAATTAATTTTAATTTCGGTTTACTCTTCATCTTTTTCTAGTTTTAAAGATTCTTCTTCAAAGAGAGATTAGATAGTGACTAACCATAGTAAAAATATGATTTTGTTACCAGATTTTCAAGTAGCAACGTATCTGCCTTAATTGTTGCTGGCATGTTGCTTGCAAATAAATATATCTTGCTACCAAAATTGCACCGAGTTTGTATTTGTTGACAAATTGATGACTTCACGATATGACAATTTTGGGACAACAAGTCGTTGACTTGCCAGCAACTTGTCGACAGTTTTAAAATCGTCATTATCAAAATTCATGCTATCGCTGTATTAATCATATTGTCATATTAATCTATAGAATTACATTATGCTATCATATTGCTGACAACGCGAGATTAACTCTGATGCTGCTACCTTGCATCAAATTGCTCTTGTTAAACTACTGACGGTGCATATATTCATTATCGCGTTGTTACATTTGAAACCGTTGAAGACAAATATGCGGCAAGTTATCAGCATCATGAGCAGATTTGCGTGATTTTGCTGAGAAACGCTTGGATAAGTTTGGTTAAGTTAGTTTGCCATTACTATTTTCTTTCTAATACAGGTACTAATTGGTTATTTAAATCACGTGATCCCGTAAACGACCCATCAGGCTGTATCTTTTGATGATGACTCTCTCTGATTTTAGGACTTCAGAGTTTCACGAGAGATAAAAATTAACGATATAAATGATGACGCGTTTTCTTTTCCTTGCGTGTTCTCGGTTTGCGCGTCTCTTTTATTTGTGCTCTCACGACGTCAGAAATCGATCTGAGTATAAACACTGATTTTGTGCGATTCGTTTTCTCAGTTCGGTGAATTTTCTGAATGCGAGAATATCTTTCTCCGTTGTACGAGGATACTTCTCTTGCATCTGCCTAACGATTCTCCGACGAACTTTTAATGTGGACTTTCCGCTGAAGCTTTTTAGAAGTCATTATAGCCAAGTTCTCGGTAATCAAACCTTGAATGTAACTTCTATATTTAAATACCTCGGTAATCATGACTTGAATGTAAGTTCTATTAACATTAAGTAATCAGAGAACGTGTTTCCACGCTTGAAGCTCATCGGGAAATTACTCTTTCTATTTACTGTGAACATAAGAAAAAAAAAAGAGAGAGAGAGAGAGTGAACTGTTTCGTTCGAAAATGCGTCAATTTAACAAACGAGTCATATACCAAAAAATCTCTAATAAATTGTTTTTTTTTTTTGAGCTCTCATTTAACAGAAATATCCCCGATGTATCTGTTGAAAAAATTCCAAAGTGAGTTTTTAAATTTTTTAATGACTCTTGTTCGTTAAAAATTCATCAATTTTCAATTTAAATGCGCCTGTAATCGAGTCTTTATTCTTTTAACTGAAAAAAAATCAAATTTTGAATACATTGAATAATATTCATTTCCGATTAAATATCTCTGCAATGAAATATCAATTGAAAAGGTTTACTCTTTTCTAAAAAAAAAAAGAGAAAAAAAGAAAAGCTTTTAATATGAGAAAGAACCAAGGTTCAAATGGAATTAATTCCGCCACATCCCGTAGTGCTTTGTTGTCAAAGGATTAAGGAACTACCCGCACGTTCAGCGAGCTGTAGGTTGAGGGTGTCCGAGAGGGAGAGATAGTAGCGAAGGAGGTGAAAGGAAGAAGGGGATTTCCTTATCTTAATTCAAAATATCTTGCGAGCCGAACTGCAACTCCTCCGTCTGGAAGTCAAAGCTACTTCCGGGATCCACAGTGCGGCCGCAGATCGCTGCATCGTGATCTCTCGAACAAAGAGGAGCGACGTTTCTCATCTCCTCGTCTCACGGGAGAAAGCCGTGATCCCGCAATTGATCGGGATTACGCCGCAGCTCGTCTCGTCGATCTTTCCGTGCACGCGAATCGAGATCGGCACGTCCATCTAGATTGTCGGAGAAGCGGAAAAGATCGTTCTCCAGTCGTTTATCCTCGCTGAAAATCGCAAATGCGGAACGGCGATGCGCGTCGTTGTATTCTTCGTCGTCAATGTTCTGCGATATTCGGACAATTGTTTTATATACACAACGACGAGAGAATAACAAATAAAAATGAGTAAATATACAAATATCAACTCAAATATAAGTAAAATATACTGATAGAGATAATTGTAATAAAAAGCATCTCTCTACAATTTTTTATTTAAAATGCAATTTAGATTTAATACAAGTGAAATGTATGTGTATGCTTTGTGGATATTGATGCTTAAATTAAATATTCATAACACGATAGATACAATTCGCAATTGAGATATACTCACCAAACGAAGTTAAAGTAAATGCAAACGTTTCGACTCTGGATTTGAGTCCTCTTCAGTGTGGAAGTCAAGCACGAACTACTGTACTTTAACTTCATTTGTAGTACATCCCAATTGGTTGAGAATTGTATCTATCGCGTTATGAATATTTAATTTAAGCATCAATATCCGTAGAGAGGCTCACATAGGCTTTTTATTTATATTAGATCCTTGAGTCGCTGATATTATTTTATTTTATTTCAATTTAGATTTAATAATCTGAATTCTGTGAAAGAAATAAGATCAATCATTAAGAAAGAAGTAATAAAATAAGTAGAATGGATATAATTAAATAAAAATGATAGAGATAAGCCATAATAAAAGGCTTCCCAAGTTTTAAGAAAATATAAACTTTACTATAATTTATATTTTTCATAACTTAGAATTTTTTGTGAAATTGTTGAGAACAAAATTTTTTCCAACTAGTCGCGATTCACGAGAACAAGAATCCCCCGCAAGAAAGTTCCTGAAGCTCAAAGGCTCACGATTTCCATCGTCGGGACTCGCATCCTTCCGTTGTGGCGCATTTCCGGCAGGCTGAATAAATGCGATCTGGAATTTGCATTTGCGGGTCACGGCTTGCTGGGCGTAGGAAAAAAAAAAAAGTAAAACGGGGCATCCTTCTCGCCACCGGATAAGCGCTTGATAAACAGCCGCAGGACTTCCGTAGTATCCTCTTTCTCCTCCTTCTCCCGTCTCCTCGTTTGCCTTTAGAAAGAGGACGAATTCGTTCGTGCCGAGTCAGCGGATGGATGTTTTTTCTGCGGAGACACCGACTGATTGAAATCTCTCCAGAATACCTTTTAAAGAGCAACCCGCTCTGAAATAGATACGCGCAGTTTCGCAAACTCATTAATTTTCTTCGTGATACTATGGTAAAGTAATTGTTTGTAAATTTTCTGAGTGGTACGATATTGAAGGAATTTTATTCCGATAAAATGCAATATACAATATATAATTCCGCACGTAATCAATAAAATCGAGAGAGCCTGCGGCAAGACAGTTCAAGCCGATTGGCAGCGGGAAAGTTTCGGCGCAACTTCCTGTGGAGATTAAACGGAACGGAGTTGGATTCATTATACTGCAGAGAATCCTGGCGTTTAGGAGAAATAGAGAGAGCGGCAGGAAGGGGCGAGAGAGAGAGAGAGAGATGACTCAGCGTCATAAACGATTTACGATTCACACCTATGCGTATGGGACTCGCTTCGTTACGCGAGCGAGCGCGAACTGGTTTTCGCGAGACGACGTTGTTAAAAAGTTGCACACCCGGTGGTTACTGTTATTTAAAGCCTGCCGCGCCGCGCGGCGCCGTATTTACGGCCGCACTTTTCCGTCGCCTTGGTGATTTATCTCTCGTCCCCTAATCGTGATTAAGCGGTATTACTTGATTAAGCTCTTGTCGTCCCCGTTTCATTATATTTATTTATTAATTACCATAATTCAAGGATGTTTTTACAACGTTACGACGCTCCCCCATTGCTTCGACGACAATAAAACTGGAACAATGCAATAATATATGTTATTTGTAAATTAAAAAGGCAATCGCATTAGTCTTAACGGCGTCATAGCGAAAGGATAAAATAGAGTCTGTGTGAAATGGCATTTTATTATTGAAATGGAATTTGAAGTAAATTTTGTGAAACGGCATTTTATTATTAAAATGGAATTTGCAGGGTTTCGAGTTTCCAACGAACCGAATCGAGGCACAGTTTTTAGAATAAAAAAATATATTTGAAAATTTATTTATGAATATTATAAGAAGCTGCTGGAGCATAATTAAATAATTGTCGATAATTAATTAACAAATTAATAATTGCTTTTTAATTGGCTCTATAGAATTGAAAATTCTTTTACATGTTTGAAGTACACACTTATATACACAATATACATAGATAAATCCCGGAAAACTCAATCTTAAAAATGGCAAAAATTAAAAAATTAATTGAAATAAAATTATACATAATAGTTATACATGTATAATTTTATTTCTGTTCTTAAGATTGAGTTTCGTTGGGTTTATTTTATGTGTATACTTTAAACGTGTAAAAAAGGATTTGAAATAAATTTGAAGCATCATTCTAATCTGTAGTGTCGACGATTTTATCATCTTAAGCAGGGTATGTTAAGTTAGCACCCCAACTATAGTACTCAGGAGTTCTGATTAGAGTTCCCACTTCCTTTTGACCAGACTAAGAGTTCCCTATAGTTAATAAAAAGAGTTTCGCTCAATAAACATTTTTTTTTACATTTTTAAAAAATGGGGTGCTAACTTTTTATCGAATTTCGAGGTGGAATAGTTCTGAGCAGCTTAATAGCTTCAATTTGCGATTGCATGAGTTCATGATAAGTAAAAATAATTTTCGAATAATTAAAAAAAAATTAAAAATTTTTTAAAAATTAATTTTTAGATACAATAGTTCTGATGATAATTCCTGCTTCTTTTTGACGATACGAAAAATTCTCTATGTTTTTTAATGACATATGCGCTTAATAATCATTATTTAATAATTTTTTAAAAATGGGTTGCTCTAACTTTTTAACGAAATTCAAGGTCGCATAGTTCTGATCAGCTTAACAGAACTATTTTGTGAATACCTAGAGTTCTTGATACATAACAAACATTTCTGAAGAATAATAAAGTTTAAAAAAAATAGAAGAAACATTTGAAAATTTTTTTGAAAGTACCGAGTAATTCTGAGTAGCGTTTCTTATAGTTCTCGACGAGTTCTATCGAAAACTGACAGGTGAAAAAGCGATTGGACCAACGGTTTGCAAGATACAGCGACATTTGTCAAAAGATCAACAATTTTTAGAGTATATCTCGGAATCCGTTGGTCCAATCGCTTTGAGCCCTGATACTTTTCGACAGAACTCGCCGAGAACTGTCCAGAACTCTGATCAGAACTACTCGGTACTCCCAAAAGATTATGACTTCAAATATTTTCAAGTCCCACGTAGGAAAATTTTTTGAGAGTACCGAGTAGTTCTGAGTAGCGTTTCATATAGTTCTCGACGAGTTCTATCGAAAACTGTCAGGTGAAAAAGCGAATGGACCAACGGTTTCTAAGATATACTTATTTAAAAATTGTATGATCTTATAAATCTAACAAATGTCGCTGTATCTTGCAAACCGTTGGTCCAATTGCTTTTTCACCTTACAGTTTTCGATAGAACTCGTCGAGAACTATAAGAAACGCTACTCAGAACTACTCGGTACTCTCAAAAAATTTTCCGACGTGGGACTTAGAAAAAAATTTGAAGTCAAAATTTTTTGGGAGTACCGAGTAGTTCTGATCGGAGTTCTGGACAGTTCTCGGCGAGTTCTGTCGAAAAGTATTAGGGCTCAAAGCGATTGGACCAACGGTTTCCGAGATATACACACTTTAAAAATTGTTGATCTTCTGACAAATGTCGCTGTATCTTGCAAACCGTTGGTCTAATCGCTTTTTCACCTTACAGTTTTCGATAGATCTCGTCGAGAACTATAAGAAACGCTACTCAGAACTACTCGGTACTCTCAAAAAATTTTCCGACGTGGGACTTCGAAAAAAATTTAAAGTCAAAATTTTTTGGGAGTACCGAGTAGTTCTGATCGGAGTTCTGGACAGTTCTCGGCGAGTTCTGTCGAAAAGTATTAGGGCTCAAAGCGATTGGACCAGCGGTTTCCGAGATATACTCACTTTAAGAATTGTTGATCTTCTGACAAATGTCGCTGTATCTTGCAAACCGTTGGTCTAATCGCTTTTTCACCTTACAGTTTTCGATAGATCTCGTCGAGATCTATAAGAAACGCCACTCAGAACTATTCGGTACTCTCAAAAAATTTTCCGAAGTGGGACCCCGAAAAAATTTAAAAACAAAATTTTTTGGGAGTACCGAGTAGTTCTGATCGGAGTTCTGGACAGTTCTCGGCGAGTTCTGTCGAAAAGTATCAGGGCTCAAAGCGATTGGACCAACGGATTCCGAGATATACTCTAAAAATTGTTGATCTTTTGACAAATGTCGCTGTATCTTGCAAACCGTTGGTCCAATCGCTTTTTCACCTGTCAGTTTTCGATAGAACTCGTCGAGAACTATAAGAAACGCTACTCAGAATTACTCGGTACTTTCAAAAAAATTTTCAAATGTTTCTTCTATTTTTTTTAAACTTTATTATTCTTCAGAAATGTTTGTTATGTATCAAGAACTCTAGGTATTCACAAAATAGTTCTGTTAAGCTGATCAGAACTATGCGACCTTGAATTTCGTTAAAAAGTTAGAGCAACCCATTTTTAAAAAATTATTAAATAATGATTATTAAGCGCATATGTCATTAAAAAACATAGAGAATTTTTCGTATCGTCAAAAAGAAGCAGGAATTATCATCAGAACTATTGTATCTAAAAATTAATTTTTAAAAAATTTTTAATTTTTTTTTAATTATTCGAAAATTATTTTTACTTATCATGAACTCATGCAATCGCAAATTGAAGCTATTAAGCCGCTCAGAATTATTCCACCTCGAAATTCGATAAAAAGTTAGCAGCCCATTTTTAAAAAATGTAAAAAGAATGTTTATTGAGCGGAACTCTTGTTATTAACTATAGGGAACTCTTCGTCTCGTCAAAAGGAAGTTGGAATTCTAATCAGAACTCCTGAGTACTATAGTTGGGGTGCTAACTTAACATACCCTCTTAAGCATGAAGATTCGCTCTTCGACTCTGAATATAAAATTCTTTCTGTTTAAAATATTTGTATTATCAAAAGGAATGTTTACATTTATATTCCTGATTATAATATCTATATTTGAATAACAATAAGCAGCTTGTTAGAAACCTTTCTGATTAATTTTCGGATCATGATTCATTGTGAATATTTCTAATATTTGAAAGAATGTGATGTACTTGAAAGAATTGTTTATTAATGTTATGTAACATTAAAAAAAATTTTTATAATTAGTGTGTAATCAAATGAAAATTCTGTAACAGTAAAACAACGGCATTGTAGCAATATAAAGAAGCTTCTACCGAGAAATTTCTTCAAAGTAAATTTCTCCAGACATTTTCCTTTTATTATGTCTATCCAATTAATTATTGTCAATCAGAGATAATATGAAATGATAATAACAAAGAGAATGAGAGAGAAAGAGTGAGAAGAAAAAAACTAGAGAATCATTTCAATAAACTTTTTATTATCGCCACTTTAATTATCTTCTCATTATCGTTAATTGGTTTTTTATATCACTCCAGCGGCGTTTCCCATTTGAATTATCAGTTTTCCCCGAGTTTTCTCTCCGATCGACAATTCATCGATATCATGTCACGTTCGAACAACGATTCACCACTCAAACGCAACGATATTATGTATGTGCATGTCGGATGTGACGCGACCCGCTCGCGAATCGTCGAACGCTCATCGATTCACCGTCGATTACCGTTCGCTATTTATGGAACGCGATATATGTAAGCGAGACAGAAGCTCCGTGTCACGTTCTGTGAGCGATGAACTTGACCACATTCGTCGAAATGCCTTTCGCGGTTTATCGACGATCCCGTCTTTTGTTCGAATGAATAGCTCTCACGCCGCGAAATACGTGCTGAGAGTTGCTGTATTTTTAGATCAATAGATTCGTAGACGCTATCTCGTTCTTTCTTTAATTCTGCTTAAATCTTATCGAGAATTCTATTCTTGTAATCTCTTGTCGTCACATGGTATTCGTTTTTATTTAAATCATTTGTACTTATACGAAAGGAGTTGTGAAAAAAATGACAAAGATGACATTTTCTTACGTTAAGAATATTATTTTTTTTCGCCGATATTATTTGATTAGTCAATAATTTTCTATCAAATTAAAAAATAATTTTTTCCAATTCTTTTCGAAGAAATTTGATGTTTTACTTATTTCACTTTTGAAATAATGGATACATACTTAAAACATAAATGTTAACATATATCCGCGTTTCCATCTTTTTGATATGTTCTTAAAACTTTTAGAGGGAAAATCTTACTATGAGTAAAAAAATTTCACTCTTAAAGATTGAAAATTGAGTCACTCTTTTTCAGGAAAGGCTCTACAGAGTGTATTTTCACTTTTTAGAGTGAGATTCCATTCCAAAGAATTTAGGGAGTATAATTGCGCTTTAAATATCAGAGTTTACTCGCATGTCGATTTAATTAAGGTAATAGCGTTTAATTAAAGCTTTCTTTACGGGGACAAGTCCCATGTTGTCAAAATCCTTCACTTATGGGATATCCCGAAACACGGCTTGCAGTTTACATGGATAGGGGTTTCTCCACGTGCATGACTGTACTGTGCATATATGTGGCTTTTTCATCTGCCGCACAAACGCTGGATACATACGTGGGACGACGTTTGCTCGACGAATTTGCATAATTGCGCACACATTAGCCGTAACTATCGCGCACAGCCGCGATAACTATATCTCGTATAGCCGCGCCGCGCTCGTTGTACAATTTCGGGTTATCGTCGCAATCGCAGCAATATTCTTCCTAGAATATCAACGGATTTTCAGCAACCGCGAAAGCCGCTGTTCGTTCCTCTCGTTTTCTTTCCGTGAAACTTTCATTATTGTGCCTTTATCGACTTAAATCTAATATTCCGTAATTTTCAGCAAGTACACGTAAACAGTCATAAATGAAGTCGATTATTGCGGAATAATTTTAAACTTCGCGTATCCGTAAATTTCTTTTAATGAACAATATTTTGAAAATTTGAATTTCAGAAAATTGTTAATATTTTAATATTAATCTTTATCTCTATCTCTTTCTTGAATTATTATTTATTATATAATTTTATTATGATATTTTCTTTTAGTTATCTTTATTTTTAGTTATTTTCACGATATATAGGATTATTCTAATCTTTCCTTCTCTCTATCTCTCTTTGTATCTTTAATATATCTCACTATTTAATTTTTATATTTTTAGTAAAGCTGGCTTTTTCTTCGCGCATTTCTCTATGTGCACATTTGTTTTTTCTTCGTTGTTTGCTACCATTTATTAGAACAAAGCGTCGCTTTGTCGGTTTCTCCGGTGAAACGGTTTTCTCTTGGTGACGGCGGCCAAATTTTTCCTGTTTCTGCTTTCAAACATCGAGTCCGGCTTAAAAAAAATGTGTGGGTATACAGCCGCCGTTGGCGGGAAAATTGTAGCCATCACGCTCGCGTTTCGTGGAAAATCTCGCCCGTTATTACGAGGCTCGTGCCTCTTTTCTTGCCATTCCACGGAAAAGCGAGAATGCGGTCAGCGAAATAATAATACGAGAGTTCTCTTAACCCATTAATACCTCGCGAGCTTGTGTTGTGATATTATCGTTCTCGGTAAGTTTCTTGTTTATTAAAAACGTGTGGAATCAAGATTTTATGGTAAATCAGTGTTGTAAATAATAATGAGATAAAGTAAAGAAATTATTTGTATTAAAACTGATAAATTAAAAATTGATTTCTTTATATTACCGCATAGCATAACTAATTTATTATTTTATTGATTTCAAGAACTTTTTAATTACTTTATATATGTATATTAATGTAAAGAAATTTAAAAAATTATATTTATTAAAATAATTAGAATTAAAGTAATAATAAATTAGTATATATACGTGGCGAGTAAAACAATTATTTATATATTAAAAATACTAAGTAGATATATAAAGATTAAAATTTTTTTTTCGTAGTTAGTAATTACTCAAGCTATTACTCAAGATCATATAGTGATCCCCAATTTTCACTTGTATAACGAAATCCTGAATGATATACAAATTTGAATGAGATTATCCTTTGCAACTAGAAATAATTTGTGTATGTTTTCATTAATTATTTACAACTGACGTGTTTATTAGTTAGCGTGGCGCGCAAATCCTATTGCTTCTAGAATTTACAGTTTGCGAATTCTTGGAATTGTAAATCGTCATAATTTTGAGAATGTTTCAAAATTTACAGCATATTAAATATACAGAATATTAAATGAATAACAAACATATATAGAGTAATAATCACAATAGCTTACGAAGTATTTCGTTTCTCGAGATCTCAGATTCTTTCTCACTTATCAAGTTTTGTGATCTGAAAAATTCTACGTTTAGGTTTCTTAAATGTTAAAATTCCTTACAGACCATCTCTTTTTCGAATTAAAAAAAAATATTTTAAAACAACTAATATAAAAATATTTTAAAATAAAATAATTTTTATCTCACGTTTCCAGCATTTTAATTTGCAATGATAAATTAATGATAAATGATAATGAAGTTAGTAACGACAATAAAATGAAAGTTTCGTAATTCGTATTTCGAGAACTCTTTAAGTTTTATATTTTGTGACAAGAGTATTATCCGGTCAGTGTTGCGTTTAGATAATTAAAAATTATCTAGACAAAATATATATAAGATAAATTACATATAAACATATCTTAAAATTAGATGAGATAAAAATTATTTTATTTTAAATGTACCCAAATAAATGATGAAATTACAAGTCATTTATTTAAATACATTTAAAACAAAATGATATATTCATATTTTTATTCATAATGTAAATCTCTATTTCTTAAAAACTAGCGTTTTCAAATATTTTATTTGACAAATTCTCCCATGATACGTACGTATATTCGTTATCTTACATCAATGATGCTAGTAGAGCATCAATGATAGCAAATATACACATTACAGTTAAAGAAAATATTTGACATGCAGATAGAAAATAAAACTCTAATTCTTTAGATTCAGATTTAGATTTTAAACATGTAAACTTTTATTTAAAATAAAGATAGAGATAATACATATTTTAATAATTTAGCTGAAGATGAAATAATTTCATTATGTAGATAATTATCTATATATGTAGATAATAACAGACACTGCATCCGGTTTTATGATCCTGCGAGAGCAGCGGGGACGCGGTTTCTGAATTTCTTTTCGACGACTTGTTCGGAAGAGCCGTCTTGAAATATTATCCGGCACAGCCGTGGGAGGTAAAAGGGGTACGGGACGTGTTCTAATTTGCGCGGGCGATGTAATGGCTGGTTTCGAGCACCCGGTACATGGTGGAATTTCAACGGCCCGAGACCAGGATCCGCCTACCCGCCGTCCTACAACTTCCTTTTGTTTCTCGTCCCAGAACTCTTCTAGACCCGCAGACACCTTCTTCTTCTTCTACTTCTTTAGGTAGCTGATGTTCCGGCAGATTCCGTAGATTTGTACAACAGACGTCGTTTGTCCTTTTCGTTTGATCTTTTTTTTCAGGGACTCGTTCTACTCCTTTGTTATATCTCGATTTCGATCGACAGTGAAAGTTGTGAGCTGATCCTTGTCTCGAGATGAAGATGTGATACTTGAGGAATTCCCAGACAATTATAGTCTTGTTACTAGGGTCCTACTAGGTTGTCTAGATTAATCAAGTTGTAAAACAAGGGCCTTTTGAACTGTGGTCATGGTAATTTAATTTCCGTAAAATAAACTCATTTTGCAGTCTATCAAGTTTTAATAATATAGGATTGTAATCCTTTTTTTCACTTGTCTGACCATTTAGATTAACAAGATATTCATAAAATGAGGATTTTTACTTATATATTTTTATGTGTTACATTTAAATTAAATTGTAGAATTAGATATGTAATAAATTCACATCGAAAATATTATTTAAGTATTAAGATTCAAATTGATATGGCCTTCTTTACTCAATAAAATATTATAATCTTTCTAATTACTTAAAATGCACACATTGTATTTTAATTCTTACCTCGAATTCGTATAGTTGTTTATGTTTCTAAGAATTTGATAAAAGCGACTCGGTCAGTTTTTCGTTTAACCGCATTCAATTAATGATCTAATTGGGATTACATACTTATGTTGAAAGAAACTCCGTGGAATAATTATTATTTTTCTTATCAAGACCTAATCGTCAATTTTCCTTATAAATAGAAATTACGCAACAAGATATATTAAATAAATACCAGTTAAAAGAGAGATAAGCTTAAAGAGATTTCTTGCGGCTTGCATCATATATTTATCGAGATTAAATTATAGCCTTAATTAAAAATTCAATAATTTTAGCGATATTTCGCGAATGAATAAATAAGCAATAAATTTAAGAGCAGTAATAAATTATTAAAGTATTAATATTAAATTATTAATAAAATGAAAAATTATATCTTTATACGGTTTCAATCAAATTTGATTATAGGAGTATGATTAAAAGCTCAAGATTTTTTAATATATTTATAGTATTTTTGCAATATTTCAGGAACGAATTAAGATAACAAATAACAATAATATACAAATAACAATAAATTCAAGCAGTAGAAGATTTCAATAAATTACAATATTAATTTTTTAATTTCTGATTAATATAGTAGCAGTATTTTTAACTGCTTATAAAATTTTCTTTAAATTTTATATATACGTACATTGTTTCTTTTCCTCTCTTTTTTTCTGTCTTTATATCTTTTTATCTTTTTTAAATAATTTTAAATAACATACACAGAATGTCTTCTATACAAACAATTTAATAACGTTTAAAGGGACATTTATGAAATCATTTTGCGACGAAAATCCTAATATCAATGTCGAGGCTACAATAATATCGTTTAATATAATAAATATAGATAATTAGAAATATCAATAATTTTATATTTGCATACATAAGCTTTCGATATTAATAAGAAGTGACAATTAAATTTTGCTTTTAACATTTTACGTTTGTATACCACACCTGAATGCGTAAATTTAGATGGTATATAATTCGCTATTTTAATTTAAAACTTATTTTAGCTGTGATATTTTGGTATTTTTGTGTTAAAATAATCTAAAAAATACTCTTAAGCGTTATTATTACAGTCTTTACAGGATACCCTGTATATATTCTACGTTAATTTTTTTTATATTTCGTGTTTTTTCTAGTACGCCACGGATCTCTTGAGTATTCAATAAAAATAATCCTTCCATCGCGCATAATTATTCCATTATTGCTCAGCCAGTGCATCTTTGATAAAAGAAAATAAGACAAATCCGCACTAGATCTTGTATAAATCCGCTATAAATCCCCCTTACATAAACTCGCTCTAGTTTATTCCGATAAACGGAACCCTGTAGCATCCTTGGTCGAGTGAAGAGCTCCTATATCGATACATCGCTCGTTCGTCCGTAATAAAATCCGCCGTTTTTATTTCCTATCCAGCCGATGGCGGAGAGATTATGATCATCCCGATTTTCTTTTTGTCGTTATTCTTTTCCTTTCTGATACCACTGGAATTATTGCTGTAAATTGTCTCGTCGTGTGGAAGGACAAGCGAGTTCGTCATCGCCATCATCATCCTCCTGTCTCGATCGTCTCTCGTTCCATCGATCTCTCGTCCTCTCCTTTTATTTGCTGACTAACTGAATCAGCAACTGAAAGCCTTCTCCGTCGCTAGTCGATAGTTTGTTTTCGAGAGAAAGCGATATTTCGCGTCGGCTTCTCTCGCCAATGTGGCGTCGCGCGTCGCGTCGTCCTCTGTTTTCTCTCTTCGATATTACTCAGTCTTCGAAAATTATAAAATTTCTGAGAAAATTTTCTGTTGACGAAATCAAAGGAAAATTTTCTTCTATCATGATTCATTTATATTACAAGATATACTTGACATATAGTTATATGATATATGAAACAATTTTTTGTGTCTTAATAATTATATTAATATTAATAATTTTGGAGAAAATTGACTGCATTGATTAAAACTTAATACCATTCTGTAATATGTTTGCATTATAATTATATTATATGTATATACACACACGCATATATTATATATTATATAAGTTATATAACGGAAAGGCAGATTTTTTGCTGGACCGTCTGGTTTAGATATAGATCTGAAAATAATTTTGTTGGACCATCAAACTATAATTATGTAAAAAATTTTGTTATTTAGCAACCATTCTGATTTAGAATTATGATAGTTCAACAAAATTATATTTACTGATTTTTTAAATCGATTATATTGATGTATGTGAAATTAATATCTAATATTGTCAACCGTTGTACCCAATAAATAATTTAATATAAAATAATAATAATATTACTTTATATTAAATAATGAAAAGAATAAGTTGGTTAGATTCAAAACGTGATTTATGATTATTGTGATTTCCCTTCATTATTAATTACTGTCGTTATTTCTATCCCGGCAAAAAAGTAAAGGATAGTTGCATTTTGACATATTTACGTGATATTATTTCTAGATCGAGGTACATTGAGATTAAAATACGTAGCTTAGTGCAGCTGTGTTGTAATTATGCTAAATTCTAGTTATTTTCTCCTTTTATTTTTGTACTTTGACATTATCAGTAAGTAGATGTATATTCACAACGTTATCGCATCAGAATTTTGTCGCTTAAAAGGATTAGAATAAAGAAACGAGTCACGTGATCAATTCAGTATCTTTTACGATGTTTGCCTTGGGTTGAAATGATGGGTTGACCTGATTTGTTAAAGTAGGGTGCGACAGGCAGGCTACTAGAGGGACCCAAGAGATAAGTTTACGTAGGACCCAAACTAATCCGAGGGATCTTCGATTGAACGCATATAGATCATTTATAATATATCGTCTCAAATATTTCTTGAAGAGAAGACTTGACGATAAGCGAGGAGGAAGCTTCGGAGAGGATTAGCTTATTGTATGGTAGACATATCGGCCGGCTTCACGAACAACGGGGTGGTAAAAGAGGGTCGGGTAAAAGAGTGTGCTGCGGCAGTTTGTTTTCAAAGGACAGGTAATAATGGTCCTTAGGCGAGAGAACCTCCCTCATCCTCTCCCCCCCTTCCATCCTGCCCGGGATGAAACGCGATGGTTTTGTATGCAGACAGCGGTACGCGCGACGGTGTCGTTGCGACAGCCGGCACACGTGATCAAATTTCCTGACGACGACGACGAGGAGGATGAGAAGACAGCCAGTACGTCAAGCAGAACGGAAAGCTTCAATACGCGCGAAATCATCGCGAACCGGCCATCCTGACGCGCGCGTCCGCGCAAGGAAATGGCAGTTACCGTCGCGTGACAGAAATCGGATCGTTTTCGTTTCCGAAAGGGATTATTGGGCCGGAGAAAGATCGCGGCAGATCGTATCTTTGATTAGTGGGTCGGTTAGTTGAGGTGGCTGCGTTTGCGACACCTGGTAGCCGAAGAACAGGTCGCGGATGTTTTACGAGCTTGTTTTACTGGCGGCGCAACCTGAGTTAATCCAACTCAACTAAGAGCTCGTTTTACGGCACCCATAATCGATCGAGATTGGAACGAGTTATTTTTTCACTTAGGAGAAATTTATGATCTCCTCTGCTTTCCGCGGTCATTAGAGATAATCACGAGTCTCTCCAAAGTGATGGATTTTCATTTTCTTTCATCCTTTAGTTTTGCTCCTTAGTTTATCGTCCCCTTACTCTTTCTTATTATTAGAGTATTCTCTTTCTGTGTAATTCCTTCATTATAATATTATTCACGTTTTCTTTCACATCGTTATTATTTTTAGATACAGCTAACTAAAGTAAATATCTCAATAATTTAATGTGCCAGTGATTAAAATATTAGCAATAGTAATTTTTTAAAATATTTATTAATAACAGTAAGAAAATAGCAAAGTAAAAAGATGTTGTATATTTTGTATCAAAATATGTACCAAAAATATATATAATTTTAATTGAAAAAATTATTGCGAAAACAATTGTTTATTTTTAGTTTTGCAAGGATAGTCATATCTCCACTCTTATGTATTTTAATTAAGACAGTAATGTCTAGTGTTTTGAATTTAAAAAAATATTGTATTGTATTCATCTGAACATATAATCTAATTTTTATAACGTTTATGATGATTATAAGAAATTTAAAATAAATTAGAAAAATTTATTTTATTAGAAGTTATTTACTGATATAATCAGTATGATGTAATAATTAATAGAATTACATTTAAGTGTTTTTTTTTAAATATTTTCATTACGCGTGCACGTAATGTGCCCAATACCTCAACGCTTTTGCGTGCGGGAAATAGCCAGTATCTCAAGCCTTTGAGTTATTTCTCTAACTCCACTTTTCTGCGCAAAAATGTTTCGGTATAGGCACATTACGACGAGCACTTGCAATGAAAAATTCTATGTGTAGCGAGTGGGGGCATATTTGTTTATATAACGCGCTATAAACAACTATCCTCCACTGTTACACAATGTACTATTATGTGATAGTATAAAAAAAATGACCTATTTTAGATACCCTGTATTTTTCGATCATCAATAAAATAAAATTTCATGTGGTTATAAAAAAAATTATTTTGTAATGTGTGTGTCACCAATTATTAATCAATAATAATTATTATATGATTTGTCAATAATAATCATATAATGATTATTATTGATTAATAATAAATGATAGTACATAATAATGATTATACCCTATTAATTCAGTTATTAGGATTTATTGTATTGATTTTGCTACACCTATATTATTAATTGAGCGCCGTATTGGATACGAGATATTCGTATAAAGATTGCGTTATTTGTTCCCCGACTATGTCACGGACCAAAGTTAATCGGACGTGGGATCACACAGGGCACCTTTTCGATCTTTTCTTACACTTTTTTTCTTTCGTCCAGTTCGTATCTTACATCTACGAACTACCGTATCTACCCTCGTATTATATATACCTATAGTTACGCTTCCAGAAATATCAAGAGCGCTCGCTTCCATTCCGTTTATCGACAGTCCCAGCATCCAGCGTGCCGCCAATCGGTCACGCAAGGTTGCTTCGGCAGCCAATGAACGCGTCGAGCTTGACAGCTCTCGATACTCGCGAATACAGCGCACGAGAATATCGTTTTCGCAATACCTCTGCTCTACCAACCATGTCTGAAATTTTGTGTCTGAAAGGCGGAAATTACTCGAAAGCTCGAGCGTGAACTCGAGCGAGAAAGCTCTCGGCGGATCGTTCGGCCAGTTATCGATTGTAAAAGTATCGTAGTTATTTAGGACCTGGTAAAGCGACCTTTCTCTAGGACGATAATGAGCCAGTAACGACGATAATGATATCGTTATATTGTTGTTGTGCAGGTTTTATACATGACTACGCAATAAAAAGCTACGCAATATAATGACACTGACTTTATTATTAAAGAATTCGTAGTCTGTTCTTATTTTAAGACTGTCTTAAGTAAGGTCTTAAGATACTAATGCGGCTGATTGATTTATAATATCTATAATAAGATTGTCCTTAAGATAGTTTTAAATGTAAAAATCGACTTTGAATATTAAAGCTTTAATCCCGTCAGACCTAATTTATTGGAATTGTTAAATTTTTTCTTTTTAAGTTCAATTCATACGCCCTTTAATAAATGATTTGTACTAAATAATTAATTATTTTTAAATTTTGACTATTTTTGTAACATACATTAGTATTTACACATCTCAGGTGATGTCGACAGAATTAAATAATTTCAATGGATAATGTCTTTAAATTCGATGCGCACTACAATGTATGGTATATAAGGTCTGAAGAGGTTAAGAGTTATAGAACACGGGTCCAGAATTGACAAACGGCAGATAATGACGATTGCACAGAGCACAAGGTGAAATTTCACGAAGCGCATTTGAACAATTTCCGGTTCACAAGAAACGGCAGGATAAAACAAGGGAAGACATGGGTACGATTTGTTAATAGATGCTTCTTCGAAGTTCTTGAACTCTTAGCGAGCGAATTACACACTTTGGAAGCGCGAAGATTCTAGATTGAGTTCAGGCACCTTTAGAATTATTTAATACTTTGAAATTGAGAGTTGCAGAATTTTTAAAGCTTGTTTTATTTCGATTCGTGTTTTTTTTTAGGATTTAAAACGAAATCAAAAGGTAAGCGCGCCAGATAAGAATTCAATAATCCCGTATTTATAGTTTCAGATTTTAAGTTAATTTAAAATTTTTTAATGTCAGATTCAAAATTATATAAAAATTATATATTATTTTTGCTATTGTTACACTTCAGTTTTTTTTATATTCTTGTTATATTTTGAAATTTTATATTATATTATTATTTTAGCTGTTTGTATTTTTGTATTCTTATTCTTTGGAGTTTTTACGATCCGGATTTAAATCTTTAATAATTTCTCAAACAACGTGAAATGTTTTATTCAATAGCATTAATAATAATCATACTTTTCTTGTCTCATCACACAATCTCCTCGTATTTTTTTTACCGGAATGCGTTTCTGTGGAACTAAAGGATTCTTTTCTTATTATGTTGCAGGTGAGTGTTTTGACTCCTGCGGCTATGCAGCATTTCGCTTTTAAGAAAACTCGCATGATTCTTCCACGTTTATAAGCTTCGTATATATGGTAAGTTATTTTTATCTCGCCTCGCGGTAGAGATTATATTTTTAATTTTGTTAACGCACTATCCTGGATATATACGGCCATATTATGGAGTTGGTGCATTCATTACAAGGTGTCCTTTTAAAAAAAAATTCGAAAACACAGAAATATTTTTTAATTCATTAGATGTTAAAAGATATACAAATATAATCTACAGTTAATAATGAATTAAAAAATTATTTGTATGAAAAGATACTTTTTTAAAATTTCAGTATTTAACATTTTGGAATACATTCTTTGTTTTATATAAAATATAAGAAGTCTACCATATAAGTATTATAATAACATATGTAATATGATACATAATGGAACATATGTATATGTAAAACGTATTATATATATAGGTTTTAATATAATTGCTGCATAATAAGTTAATAGAGTTAAAGATTACAAAAGTAATATAAAAATATTGAGATCATTATAGTTTTTCCGTCACAAACGATTAAAGCTGGTCAATAATATTACGTAATGATAAAACATTGATTTATCATCTGTAATTTATTTTGAAGTACAGATGATGTTTATTCTATTACTTATTTTTAATTTTTTAATATAAATGTTACATACATTATAATCAACAGATATTAATAAATAATCAACAGATATTAACAGACAAAATTATCATTTAACTCTTGAAATTAATAGCAATTTTTAATCGTTACACATAAAATATTTAATTTCGTTTTTAATAAAAGTTTCAATGATTTGATATTGTCTTATTTAGATTATTGAATATAATTTTAAATGTGAATTTTTTTAAAGCTTATTTTTGTTCATAAAATAGAGAAACTTATTTATCACTTTCTTCAATTTTATATATTTTAGAAAGAATTTTTTAATTGTACAATTTTAATAAATTAAAAAAGAATCTTTATATTTTTGCAGTGACTTAGTCTCTCTTGTTCTGTAAAATCTCCCATATAATTTTTCAAGATATAAAAATTTAGAAAAGATGATAATAACAAGTTTACATAGAAACAACGATTTGCATAATTTATATTATCGATTGAAAAACGAACGGAAGTCTTATTCTGACGTTAGACGTTAGATTTAAAGTGACACAACTCATTTCTTAAGTTAAAATCCTGTTTGTTGTGTTAGGGAACGGAATAATATTTACCATTTAATACTTTAAACGTTTCTGTTAAACGAAGAGGTTGATATACCTACACTACGTTGTACTGTACGATGTTATGTCATCGCGTCGTTCACGTGACAAGTCTCGAGCAAGCATGTGGGTAGCAGCCTCGATCTGTGTCATATAATTTCTCTCTTTCTCTCTTTCTCTCTATCTTTCTTGAAATAATAATACTATATATTTTTTAGAATATTCTTCGACGATTACGGTATAGGGCATCGCGGGACGCGATTATTCCTTACGATTATTACAAATGTGCGCACTGCAGTAGCACTGCAGACGAATTAACTACTGTGATTAACGATGTCATTTATCAAAGCTGCGTTCCGTTATTCATTGCGAATACTGAATATCTATACTTCACTTTACGTATGCTATTGATTTTTAGTATTCACAGTGAATAACGGAATGCAGCCCGAAGCGATATCTCTTTGATTCAATGTCTACAGCAGAGATACATAACTGACGGATTCGGTCCGTCTAACATACTCAATAATCAGAGGAATGGCAATTTTTTAAAATTGATTTTTTGAAGAATTGATTTTTTTATACTTGGGGCGCATTTGCTATATCAAAATTTTTTAAATTAAATTTTATAACTAAAGCTTCGGACGTTTTACTTGCAACCCCGGACGCATATAAAAATAGGTTGTTATAATTAACATGTAGTAAAATTAATCAAAACAGTCAACGAATAATAATTTTATATCTAATTGTCCATTAATGATACTGAAAAAAATCCGTAAGAAATTATCTAATCGCAATCGATTATTCTCCTCACATTCGACTATGATTAGTTAGTTTCTTACTTAATAGACTTTCCATAATAAATCATTACCTAAAAACTTTGAGCCATAAGAAATTGACCAATCATACTCGATTTTTCTCATATTCAACTATATGATTTCAAATTCTTATGACTTAAGATTTAAGTCATAAGGTTTACTGTAAAAAGCCATTATCTCTAATGAGTTACTATACTATTGTAAATCAAAATTGGTTAGAACAGTTAACGAATAATTATTCATACCTAATTGCTCATTAGTGGTATTAATCTGATATAAAAAATTGATCAATTATATAATCGCTTATTTTTCTCACATTTGACTATTACTGGGAGTTTCTTACAATTTAATGGATTTTCATCATTAAGTACCTAAGCTTTACGTTTTAAGATGTAATGAATTGACCAATTATAGTCAATTATTCAACTCACATTCGATTGATCAATCTCATACGGCTCGCGGCTTAAGGTTAAGCTTAGGTAATGGCTTATTGTAGAAAGCCTGTAAGGATTACTACACTATTGTAAATCACTAATATAATACAGAATAGCGCTGGAGGTCAAAGCAAAATATCTAAAGAGATTCTCTGAAACTCCGGACGCTCATAATTATCCCGAATTCCTTTGAAAGATCCCTCCGGATGTCCTGAAGGCCCCAAAAAAGAATAAGAAGAAAAGGATGGATAGCAATCTCATAGATGTGTTCCATTTAATGTTCGCAACGCTTTTAGAATTATTTCATTCTTTTTTGTTGTTTCAAACAAGATAATAAAATACGATATATCCCGGAAAAAAATTAATTTGTTAGAAGATCGATTTAAGATCGTTGTCGAAATATCTTGAAAAATTCTAATTGAAAATGGACGAATCAGAATTTTCTGGTTAAATTATTAGATTTCTAGTTGAAATCACCGGCAATTCTGATTGGTACAATATTTCTGATAAAATCTATTAAAAATTTTATTACCAGAATACTTATATTTGTATATCAATGAGAATTCTATTCATCTCAAAACTAGAATTTTAATAGATTTAACCAGAAAGTTTTAATTTGTCCATTTTCCACTAAGATTACTATTTAATCCGACAAGACCATTTTTCTTAGTGCAAATTTTAAATCCGCTACTTGTGAAATATAAATGTAATATCAACGAAAAACTCAGCGTGCAGATGGTTACAAGAGTAAACTACCTGCAAAAATTTATTGCTCGCTTAAATTTGGCACTGAGATATTGTTTGAATTTGTTGCTTGCAAAATAAGTGTAAATAACAACGATAAATCTCTCAGCATGCAAGCGAGTACAAGAGTAAGGTATTAGAAAAAAATTTGTTCTCTTGAATTTGGTACTGTCTATGTATGGATATTTATAAAACAAAGATCAGCAAAAAACTGACCCGCGTGATTATTTTTTATTTATGTCAATAAAAGACTTGTGAAAAATTTCCTCCATTTCGTTATGTACGTATATAATACAATATTCTTTTAATCCGCAAAACCTAAAATATTTACTATCCGCGATTTTTTATCATAAAAAAAGTTTGCTGATCTTGGAATAATACATGAAATATACTTCGTCTAAACATACTTCGTCCACAATTTGGCTGATATAAGATGTTCGTACAACTTGATGTGCGTTTTATGCAAAGTCATCGCGCGCTATCATTCGAGACGAAAAGCTAACAGGTAGCAGCTACTCAATGTTGTTCTTCCGCGATGTCGCGAGGTGCGTGACAAAATGTCGAGAGTGTCGTGCAAAGTGCCCTGCAAAGTGCACCGTGTAAACACTGTATTTCGATTTCTCGTTGTCCCTGTTTTTGCGTAAATGTGCAATCCGTAGTCTGAGAGGAGGAAGAGCTAAGAGAGCGACCTTGAGATGAGTGTAATCTGTTATTCATTTATTAATTACGTACAGAATTAATCTTATCTCTGTCGCATTCTGCGAATATCACTTTGCATCGTGATGTAATGTAATCTTGACATGGCACGTAAACTAGTTTCAAAGTTACCGAAGTCCAGATAACCTATAATTTACGTCAGAATTCAGAACGTTTATTTATAACTTTCTGTTTATCACGTATTTACATGGCGAATAAAATTGTAAGTACACTGTTAGATATCAAACGAATAATAGTAAATCAATCCCTTAAATAACATTTTGTTAAATTTAATTTCCATGTCAAAATAGAAATTAATCCATTTTTATAGTTAGTTTCAAAGTAAACAATGTCTATATTAACGCACTTGTATTTATCGCGTTTTGTGATAATTTGTGGGGTTAAGAAAAATCTTTTTTTAAAATATAATTATCTTAAATTTTTATAGAAAAGAGATAAATAAAATGTTCAAAATAAGAATTGATTTTTGACACTTAACTATTTCGTATATTTTGTTTTATTTTGAATATTCTTTGAAATAAATTTTGAGTGAATCTCCCCCTGAGAAGTAAAAGCTTATTTTTAAAAATTGAAAATTAAGCCATTATTTTTTTTTAAGACTGGCTTAATTTTCACTCTTTGGGTGAGATTTTTACTGTAAAGAATTTAGAGAGTATACTTATATTTTATAGTTTAATGCATTTTGGATTTAACTCCGCTGTTGCATATTATATCGGTAAATGGCAGGTTAATTCTTAAGCTGAGGTAACTGATCTTTTTGAAAATTGTGTCAGACGCTTATGAAAAATGTAAGCAGATTTACAAATGCGTTACATTAAAAATATCCAATATGTTACAAACAAGTGTCAGATTTATTATCGTTCATTATAAAACGGAAAATAGGAAAGATTATACATATAGAAGGTCAGGTAAATATTATATATTTAATAATTAATCCTGAAATTTCTACATATAATTATTTATCAATTAATCGTGTATGTAAGATTCGGACAAAACTTACAAAATAGAGCTTGTTTTTAATCGGTCCATTTATTAATTATTGGCGCTTTTTTATACTATTGATGCATTTTGTATCAAGGCGACATCATCGTTTAAAATTGATGAAGCAATCTCGCAGGTGTAATAATCGAAGTGATAGAAAATATTTTACGCGTAAAGTGCACTCGGCAAAAAGTGATGAACAACGATAGTACAATTTTTACCAAAAATCTTTTAAAAAATAGTAAACTTTTAAGTTTAATTTAATTTTCTTTATGATGTTTATATTTTATAAGATATGATAAGAATTAGGACACGTGATATGTTTCGTATGCATATATTTAAATGAAATAAATAATAAATTAGTATTGTTTAAAAAATATTAGAAATTTTAGCTTATAACGTTTAAAAATGTGTTTATTTTCTCTCTCTCATATCTTCTTTATAAAGATTTTTTTATTACAATTTTTGACCAATTTTGATTTTTTACTCGATTTTTTATAACTGTGAAATTGTTATGATTATATCTCGGAATTGTTTAATTCTCAATTCTAATTAATCTTTAAAATGTGTTCGCACCGAGTCGGACATACATTGTATTATTGTGTTGCAACATCTCGTCTGATATTTTGTTCAAAAGTGGAGTTTTTTTTATCTCAAAAATTGTTATTTTTTTCGAGGGTTCAAAATTGCGCACACATGATCCTCGGGTGTAACAGCGCATTATTTAAATATCGGATGGCGTATGTGAGATATTTACATTCAACGATGGCATATTTAATTATATTTAATTTCATAATCTGTATTTATATGAAACCGTATTATAAACTTACTGCATTTGTATATCTTTTCCATCGTATTTGATAAATAATTTTCAAATGAGAGCTTTTTTTGATTTTTTTCAACTTTTTGATGTTACACTCTTAATTTAATTTTTCTACACACATCTAGTAGTGTGTTGTATTTTTCGTAGCTGATAGTTCCACTGAATGAGTTACACGCGAGTTACTCGCTTCAGTTTTGCCTCAATTTACGTCGCAGTTTGTGAATGATTACACCTGATAGAAACGCCCTAATCGGATCTACGGACGCACGCCTCCATCTTTTTCGCGTTAAAACTTTTACGTAATTTTCGTTAGGGGAGAAGGCTCGCTGCTAATTTCTTCAGCGAACTTAATTATCGAGACGCAAGTCACTTTTTCGTTCCTCAATTTAAGAAGTCCTATCAAGCTTACAATGCGACCAGTCATTTCCCGTATCAATTAATCCTGTTAGTCCGGAATCACTTTTATGATGAAGGAATTTTTTGCCGTGTGTAAAAATGATTTAATTATCCTCCTGTTTTAATCGAATCTCCTGTTTTATTAAATTTTTATTATTCCCTTTCTTGATGTTGAATTCTATGAAATTTTTTGCAATGCGGAAGAGATTCATATTTAGAATTTTATTAACTTGGATTTGTTTGTGTAATCAGAATTTTTGCTATTACAGAAATTGATTACATATACATGGTATTTCTAAATAAATGCGAGAAATTTGAGGAGATAATTGTCGAAAATTAAGAAACGATTTTTATACAAATACATATAGTTCTATATCTCTCCCTAAGAGTTAAGAAGGAGGTAAAAATTAATAAGTTTTTATTTAAAAAAAAAATGTTGGATAAGAAAAAATGAAATTTAGTGGATATTTTTCATCACTAGTAAAAAGGACAATTATTGAATTCAATTATGTATAGAAAGAATAATGAGTTGAGCTGAGTTGGGTAATCATCTTAAAAATTAATAACAAACATTACTTAAAAATTAATTGTAATAATTAAATAAGAAATCACAAATAATTCTCGTCATATAAAGTATTGCTTTGACTACTTAAAAGGTCATCTTCAGTGCGGTAAAAATATACAATATGCAGTAATGTAAATATTAATAAATACAGTATTCTGATCCGTTGTTTAAAAATTACCAGCGATATCATTTGATGTACTGTCGCATTATTTTTAAGTCCATCTTGCTACAGTATTAGAGGAATCAAGATATTAAACACATTCTTATTGTACTCAAACCAGTTTCCTAGACCAGATGGGAAGGATTTTCGTACTTCTTTATATAAACATCCTGTATACAGAAAGAATGATTTTATTGAAGCATTGAAAAATTTAATTACAGCTCTCTACAGATCTGAAAATAATTTTGTTTGAACCATCAAAAATTATGTGGAATGCTCATCTGGTTGCTAGAATGTTAAAACTTTTTGCAGCATTGTCCATTAAAATTATGTTCATATCTAATTAGCCCTCCGTCGGTAATGTGATATTTTCAGTTTTCGTTTGCAACCTGAGTCTGACTTCAGGTAAATTTTTATGTTGTTTCGGACTGTAAAAAATCTGAAAAAATTCTTACACACGTGCGAAAGCTTTAATAACGAGTTTTACTATCATAAAAGTTGGATTATGTAATTTTTACGGATTTTTTTTATCTATCGATTCTCTGGATTTAAATTTATTTATCAGAATTTATAATAAAAAATGGACTGTGCCTTTAAAAATTAATCGGTGAATAAATTTTTTATATTTTAAATTTAGATACTTTAGCAATATCGTTCTCTCCGTGTATAAAACATTGTTAATCGTGCTGAATTAAATAAACATAACACCAAAAAAGCTGTGCAGCTTCTAGTCGATTAAATCCAGAATTGAAACATATCGGGGACGCCACGTGAAAAAGCGCATCGATTATTTTGTTTGCCGTTCGCGCCGATCAGTGAACATCGGACAAATAGCTCGCGCAGCACCGCGACACAATGTTTGCGGGTGCAGGTGCACGACGAACTTTATTGTACTTTTATTGTATCCGGTTTTTCGTTCTATCTATCTATCTCTCTCTCTCTCTCTCTTTCTTCCTCGATAGAACGAGAAAAAGTCCAAGACCGCGAGAATGGACACCGCGGGAGAAGTTCGTTTCGATTTGATGCCGCGCGCACACCTTACAACGCGTGTAAGTTCGATCGTAAAGTCTCGTCGTTCGGTAACCAACCGCTACCTTACAGTCGAGAAAAAAGTCTTCACGTACGATGATTTTACGACGAGCGGGGTTCTGCAGCGGACTTTACAAGTGGGAAGGAAACCGGGTCGGCCGTAATTTCCGGCGATTCTCAGGATGTCGACGAGGAACTTCCTTTAGATCTTAAACAGATCCGAGGATCAAATTAGAAATTTTGAGTGTTCGTTTCGCGAATGTAAAAATAAAGTAATTGACTGATTGTTGAAAATAGCCAAAGTAGAACTTAGAAGTCATAGTGTAATACCATAAAATCATCATCATGACCTTATTTATTATTTATATATTTATTTTTAAATATCAATGACGATGTTCTACGATATCATTATGACTTTATTATGACTTTATGTTCTACCTGGAAGAGTTCTTGCTGATACTTTACGGTGCCGATATTGATATTTAAAGTTACGAAGCTTCAAATAAAGTCTTAAGACTTCTTTTGAGTTCTACTAAAAGAGTCGGTAAATATCGAAATAATTGGCAAACAAAAAAAATTTGAAGCCCTTGGTATCTTCGGAGCTTTATTCTATAATAAATTGTATTGTGGGATCCTGGCGCTGTCTTCCGAATGTTAAGATTAAAATTTAAAATTGTGAAGCTTCAAATGAAGTCTTAAATCCTCGAATCTTGTTAAACACCGAAGGAGTCGATAAATGTGTAAATTTTTTTGTAAACTTGTCGCTATTTTTCCTCTGTAAATTTCGATGATACGCGTTTTGAAAAATAAGCAAACAGAAGCAGATTTACATTTTAATATTCATCTCTGGACCGGTTCTCCCATCGGAGTCATTTCGGAGCGCACGCGTTAAATGCGCGCGTGACTCGCTCGTAAGGGGAAAGAGGGGGGCGCGAACATGCGAATCGCGTGTTACGGGCGAATAAACGCCGGCGGAGTATCCAAGTCGAGTTCTTGTTACGCATTAATTGGTTATCGACTTTAATTAATGTCGACTAGTCGTCGTTTGCATGGTGCGAGCCGAGTCGAGCGAACGAGGCAAGAGCGAAGCGTAAAAGAGAGGCAAGTTGATGCGTGTGCGTGCGTGAGAGCGGATCGATAGCTGTTTCTTTCTCCTCTCTCTCTCTCTCTCTCTCTCTCTCTCTCTCTTTCCTTGTAAACACCCGTGTAACTTTTAATTACGGTCCCGCCAATTTGCCGACGTAAGTTTACACGGCGTAAATCCCGTTTCGAGACTCAAGGTTTGAATAAAAGTTACACCGGGTGAATCGGCATCAACCCTCTCAAATTCTGAGTTGCAAGCGTAGATGATTACGCGCTTGTGTGTTGTGCGCATTAATTAAGTTTATGATGCACCACCTCTGCACCTCATTCTCTCGTATATTCCGTTTTCTTTGCTCGTTTTCGGAAACTTCTATGGGTTCTTCATCCTTCAGATTTTGAAACAATAAAGATGTTTATGTATATATACAAAGCAAAAAAATTTAAACGTGGGACAAATATCTTGAAAAACATAGAAGACACGAAAAAAATATTTTGGACAAACGTTACATGGCTTCATGGGGGGGGGGGGGGGGGGATGTAAAAATAATAGAATTATTTTTTAAAATAAATAATTTTTCAACGTCATATGAAGATTATCATTATTTTTTTAAATCGAATTATATAATTTCTTTTACATAATATATGATTCCTCTAATTGTTCTACGTATGTATACAAATATTGAGAGATAGATATCGAAAAACCAATAATTCTCGAGTTATTTTATAGATAATTTATTCAGGCATATTGATATAAAATATTAAATATCTCGTAAACTATTAATTTTTTTTATAATCGTACTTTAATACTTTTAAGCCACAGAATATCGAAATAAATCAGTTGGTGTAACGAAAATCCGTAGTTGAAATATACAATTTTTGAAATAAGTATATATACGAACTGAAATGAGAAGAAGCTCAATGAACGAAAAGCGTGAAATAAACAAGAATGGAAAATATCCAAGAGATATCGAGCAACGTTACAAATACAGATTGAAGAAAACCATTTTGAACATCTTTGAAGATAAGCAGCTGCACGTTACTGGAGCAAAAAAAAATGACGTAACTGTGAAACATTGTGAAATAGGACATATTTTTATATGAACTTTACGCATTGTTTTTGTGTCTCCAGCCGTTGCTGAAGTGGATTCCACATGTTATAAAACACTCTATGTACAGGAGGTTTCAGCAGTAGCCGATTCTTAACTTCTCGCAGACTTAACCTGGCATTTCGTGTGTTGGACAAAGCTTTTCAAGCCTGTTGATTGGTTGCAGAACAAAGAGGTTCTTCTCTTTTACAGCCAATCAACTTGTAGAACTTAATTAAAAAATTTTTTATCGTCTTCAGCATACATTTTATCTCACAGACAGGTATTATACTTTAATCCTCGAGAAGGTATTTTCGAATCTGTGAATAACAAAAAAAAATATTTACTATACAAAAATTGTATGGTTTAGTTGGTAATACAGAGGACTTTAGGATTCTCTTAAAGACTCCTAAAAAACGTTCTTAAGACATTTTTTAAGATGCTTTAAGATGTCTTATGTTTCAATTTTGAATTTTTGTTGTTTGGATTTGATACTAAATTTGTAAAGCTACAAAAAAATTTTATTTGCTTAAAGTATGTAATATATTTTTGATTTGTGGAAACATTTTACGAATGGTCGAAATATCCATGGGAATTGTCCATTTTTACAAATATCCTTTTATGGCGCGTATTTTACGACTTCTCGAATTGGGAAACTGATGAATTGATTACGGTTCTCGACCGTAATAGCGAAAATACGTGGCGGCCGGAAACTTTCCCCGCGAGCCATTCGGGACCGTTCCACGCGAGATACGCGAGAAGTTCGGCGGTCCATCTCGGCGAAAGAAAAAGCATCCGCCGCATCCTCGCGCGGCGTATACGTGCAGCTGCACGCCGTGTAAACAATGGGGGGAGAAACGGAGATACGTACGTGAGTGTAACTTATTTACGGGGTAAGTCGGGGGCGAACCAAGGCTGCGCAAGAGCAAAAGGATCTCGTATCCCGTATTCTCGGCGAATGATAAGAAGAGACGTGAAAGAGAGGAACAAACAAGGAAGGACGAGTCCCCGCGGGAGAATTGAAAACAAGCGTACCGCCGAACGTACACACACCATGTGTGTGCAATAAGTATTATTGCACCCCTCCGCCATCATCCCCCTGACTGCCGCAAACCGCATTCCGCTAGGCGCGCACGCGGAATGGTAAAGACTTTCCCCTCCTCGACCGCGCACATCGAACGAAACGTTTGCTTCGGCCCGAAAATATTTTTATGATTCGGAACAGCAGGGGATCTATATTGTTTCTTGGACGTGGCCAATTCTCCTTTAGGGATTTCTCAGTATCATTCTGCGATATGTCGAATTTTTCATCCTTCCTCCTTTTCTCTATTAGATATATTCTACTGCGGAATATGAATCAAGTTCCTGCGAAAAATTAGATCGGATAAATAAAGAAAAGGGATAAAGATTCCAAACGTAGATAGAAAGAAAGAGAATTATTTCTTCGCGAGGGTGGCGTGAAGTTGAATTTTGTTTTGAATAAAACGCTGTATAGAATTGCATAACACAGAAATGCTCTCGATGAAGCCGAGATAATAATACAAAATTAAAGTTAAACTGATTAAGCTCGGCGGTTGTTACGCGCTGACTGTCCAATCCAATATTCGCCCATAAATTTCTACTCGAATTCGTGCGTTTGTTAGTTTTCGAAATTCCGCGAAAATCGGATTTTTCGTCCGGTTTGTCCTTCTTCCGCTTGATCAACGCTCTTCGATCACGCGTTCGTGATGTCGAGTGACGAGAGAACGTTCGGCTTGATCAGCGGAGCGATAGAAGGGAATGGGACGATGGGGGAAGGGGGTGAAAGTGGACGATTGTTATCACCCTTTTTTTCGCCAAAATGGATTTAACCGAGCGTGCCGAGCGACGGTTTGAATTAAACAGCCCTCGTCGAAAATAAACGGGCAATCGTCACGTATAGGATGGAGGAGAGAGGGAAGTGACGTATGAGCGAGGGGCGGACCTCGGATTTCCCGGGCGAATTTTCCGGGATTTCCGGCCGTTCTGCGGTCTCTTTTTTTTTCCCTCCCTGCGGCGACAATTTAGGACGCCGATAAAAAGGGCGGATCCGGTCGAGTGGAGAGCCCGTTTGAATTTCGGGAAATACATTCGATTTTATTCGGCGGGAGAAATATTTTCCCCATCCCCCCCCCCCCCCCCCCCTCCACCACGGGTCGCGGGAGCACGTGTCGCTAAGTGGTGAAAGACAGCCGCACGCCGCGATGGATATTCGCGCAGATTTGCGGAACATAAGGGAAACTCGTCGACGTAATAACTTTCAGGTGCGCTGGAACGCGCGTGAAATAGGAATAAAAATGAGGCGTGACGATCTCTATGCGATAAAGCGAGGAGAGACATTATCCTCGGATTTTTCATTCCGTTCGAGCGAGATTCTTTTTACGTTCGCCTCTTAGCAACCACCAGTAGACGAGGGCTGGGTTTTTCTATTGAACGTCGCGGTTCATTTTGTAACTGTGACTTCTAACTTTCCCAAATGTAGGTAGGAGGTGCGAATCAGATTATCTCAAGTAACTTGAGTCCGGTCGGTATTATTATTCGTTATACACTGAAAGAAACAAATGATAGCAATTATCATAATAATTTATCTATAACTCTATGTATATCTAGTTGTTTTAACTGTATAAAAAATGGTTAATTATGCGCTATTAATAATACAATGCCAAAGTTGACCATGCAGACTATCACTCGAGAGACTCTAATGCAGTTGAAACGTTGCGAGATCCTTTGTTCGTATTGGATCTGTGAATTCTTCGTTGAATCATATCTACGCGATTTCTGTCAGCTCGTCTTGTCGCGATAAATATACGCATCGACGTACTAAAACGTCCGGTAAACACTGACGAATATTTACGCGTCGAGGATCGTGGACGGAAGTTACGAGCGCGGATTTCACGGCCGTCACACCGCGCCGCCGCGCCGCTTCCGCTGGGCCGTTTCGGTTTCGATTTATTTCGATGTACGGCGATTCCCGCTCGCGCTGACCATCCGGTTCGGTATGTTAACGAGCAATTCGCGTTAATCACGAAACCACCGTGCCGGAAACGAATGAATCGCCGCAACGCTCGTTGGCCGTACCCAGCGGGGTTTTAATCTTCGCGATATTTATTGGTGTTTGTCGAAGTACATATCGATCGTGTCTTTTTGATAAACGAGCGGTGATCGCGGCAGAGATGGGAGCATGTGCTTCCGTTTTCCAACAGCGATTAAACACTGAGAGAAAAATTGTTAGTATTCGTAAGTATAATTACATTTTATTATACTGTTATGATTTATTACTATAATGTTTGAAAAGGAATATTGTAGTCAACTATATGGTTGTTCCAGAAAACGACTATAAATTGTATAATAATTAAATTATAGTGATTGCAACTATTTTTGTGTTAACAATAATTGTAATTATAATTATTTTTGGTTGCAACTTAAACATGCATATTTGATAATAGAACTATATATAGTTATTATCACTAACATTAAAAAAAATGTTTATTTGTTACAATAAGATATATATTTTTGAACAAATATGTTATATTATTATGTTAAATAATAAAAGTATTTTATTAGAAAAACGAAATTTATAATACAACTGTAGAATTATAATGGGCTTAAAATGGGAAAATGTCTGAAAACCGTGAAATTTGTTTATAAATTTTCTTTTATGCTGTAAATTTTATTTTATTAGTTGAATATGTATTTAAAAGCCAAACATTTAACGTGTCTGGTTTAACTTGTCAACTGGACAAAACTTCTAAAAATTTAACAGTCCAGATAAAAATTGGACAATCCTAGTTGCGTATCTAGATGAAAGGAAAATATAAATAGTATTAGATATATATATATAACCATAAAATTAAAAAAAAATCCAACCTCAATCTGTATTTGGCGATTCTTTACTTAATTAATTATTTTATTATTGTTTAATCTTTAATATATATTATTTCTTAGAAAAATTTTTGCGGGTGATGTCGGCATACACGAAAACGTAAAGCTATAAAAACGCGAATTTCAATGAAAGGTGTAATGAAAAAAAAAATTATAAACGTAAAGACGTAAAGATAAAAATGCGAAGACTTATGAATATGAAAGGACGAAAAATACGATGAGATGAAAATGCGAAGATATAAAAGTACGATGAGACGGGCAAGACCAAACGTAAAAGAAATTGACCTTTTTTTTTTTATATAGCGCTTTTCTTCCCTTTTCCGTAATTAAAATAGTAAATGCGTTTTGCGAGGATATTTTGTTGCTTCTCTTGGGGAAAAGAAGGACGATAAGAAACACTGGCGTAAGACGAGGGAAGCTCCGTTTGCAAAAAACCGTTCTTCAGCTAGTTGGCTTACCAAATGTAAAAAGAATTGTTCGTTTCAGTCGTACTTTCCTCCGCCTTGCCGTAGACGAAGATGCGTTTCTCAATTGCGGTGGGATGTAGAGCGTAGAGAGGCAGCTGTAAAAAAAATTAAATTATATCGCGTGACAAAGAACCGGCTATATTTACTCGGAACCCCGAATGTGGAAAGTGCTGTTTCGTTAGCCACACTTTTCGCACTTAAAGCAAAACGGCCGTACCGTAAACTTATATAATAAACTGCGCGCTTCCATTAGAGACGTGAGGACAATAGTGAGACAAAGTAATAGTTGTTTAGATGTTTCCTTGTTAAATTGTACAATGTGCGACAAAGAAAGTAGTGTCTTTTATATCAGAATTGCAAGGAAAAGAGTACATATAAGTACGTTTAAAAATAACATAATGATCTGGGAGCAGAAGGGGAGTACAATTTTTTTATACATTAAATGTGGATATTTAATAAAATAAAATTTTTGCAGTATAATTTTTGTTTTTCACTAATTTAATTGATGACTTATTTTAGGAGAGATTATCTGACTAACTGTTATTCTCTCTTACTAATGTTGTTCTCCAATGAAAGTGTGCAGTCTAAGGGCCCAAAATACAAAGATGATCGTATAACTGGCATGAGTCATGAAACGTGAATCGCAATTCTAGGTTGACCAAAATATTGCACGTTAACTTACGACTCGCATTTGACGACTCAGTTATGGCCTTTTTTGTGCTGAGATCCTAAAATAGGAATAATATCGTGCAGGAAGCTATATCATAAGCTGGAAAAAGACTGACCAATCACAGTCGAATATTCTTTCCATCTTCGACTGTGATTGGTCGATTTCTCACGGTTTACAACTCACTAGATTATATTACTCCCATTGTAGACGCCCCTTTAATTTATGAGCCGTACATTCAGAGGAAGCACTCCTTCGGTGAGGGAGACGAAGCGTGAAAGAGAGAAAAGTGTGCGAAAGGGGCGGGACGCCCTTATTTCCCTCTGGGCTAACGTAATTTTCAGGAAATTTCGGGACGTCGGCGTCCTTGGATTTAAGGAGGTCGTATGTCGCACCCGATCTATGTACGGGGTTATCCAATTAAAATGCAACCTGGCGCGCGTGCGACATAATTTTGGCGCGGGTGTTCCGCTTTTGAGTATACGGAGGAGTCTATTCTTTGACAGATATAAAGTTTTTCCTCGTTTACTTCTCGCTGAGTGAGGGAAAAATACTAAGGGAAAACCCTGGGGTATTTTTGCTTGATGATCAAACGATGAAGAGGTGAACGATGATAAAAAAGAAATAATAAATTATAATTGCGCGAGTAATTATATAGGAAAGTCATTCTCTTTACACGAGAATTATTCGATTACTGGGAATACATATTTTTTGTGACATTAAACATTGGAACTTATTAAAATTTTTTATTAGTTTTTTTAATTTTTAAATTTTAGTCATATATTCTTAATCTATGATAAGGTTGTTTCAAAAACATATATAAAGTATTATTGATAGAATTGATTACTTCTAAATTCTTTTAAATATAAACACGCGTTGAAAAATGTTCTTGGAAGAATATTTTTTAAATTATTCATTATCGAGGATCATCAGAACTCGTATATTCCAGTTGCGGTCAAAAGTTATTTTATTGAGATGTAAATTAATCATCGCGACGAAGGCAAATTGAAAAAGAAGTCTAATAATAGCTATATAGTCAATGTATATATTTCGTTTAAAATGTTTAGTGCAACATTTAGTAAAAATATTACCAAATATTATGATAATAACTAACTGTTTGGTAATAATTAGAAAAGTAACATCATATTTAGAAAAGTAAAATTATCGTGGCTTTTAGTTATATTGTAATACTGAGAAAAATTTTGTGGTTAAGAATTAAATAGTAGATAATTCTAGTGGAAATGGATGAATCGGAATTTTCTAGTCAAATCTATTAGAATATTTTTATATTCAGAATATAATTATTATATGGAAATAAGAATTCCAGTAGATTTTACCAGAAATATTGTATCAATCAGAATTTCAGTTATTTTAACTCGAATTCTAATAAATTTAATCAAATTTCGAAAATTCGGATTCGTTCATTTTCAATCAGAAATTTTTTTCAGTAAACCGACTATTTTATCGAAGAATTTATTTTATCGAAATTTTAGTAACTATTATCAATATGACATAATTATTACGAGTATATATTGTCAGACTTTTTTTAGTGGAGATTCTGAACGTTCTCAGAAATTATTGCTCTTTTTTTCCACTCTTTCGATATTATCGTCACTGCTATCGACTAAATCTTCGTTTTCCGGGAAAATCGAGGTACGTTACGTCGAGCATCGCTAATTATTACTTAGAATCTGACTAAGTGTCGCGACACTGAAAATAGACTCGGTCGCGGGCGCGCGCGCGCTGGTACGAGATTCTTCTAAGGAGCTTTTCCAGGATTTCCCATGCAATTATCGACTAACGAGCAGGCACGCGGAGGTTGGTGATGCAACATAATTGCATTCCGGTGTCCCGCGGAACGCGAACGCTTCGAGAACTCGCAATAACTCAAGTGAAGAACTTCCGAAACGAGCGAAACTAGTCGGCTGCCGTCAAAATGGCGGCCACACGGACGGTTACAGGGGATTCCTTGTAAGGATAAAACTATCTGCGCCCGCGAAATAGCGTGCGGTGCCTTCGAGGAAGACGACTGTCACCCAGGATGGGCATGTAAAACAAGATAACCGATGAATTCTTTTAAAACTGTTTGACGAGAGGAAAGACAGAAACGATAATACTACTTAAATAAATCCTTTGTAACGTATGTAACTAATTGTAAGAAAATTCTATATTGAAAAAAAACTGTAACTATTGAAATAACTTTGTCAAAAATGTCGAAATATGATACATTATAACCTCTTAAAATTAGCATAAAAACTCCATATGATTTATTTTATATATTACTGAAAATTTTATTGATTTTGACCTTCGACTCTCTTACGACCAATTGATTGGCCTCGTACTTTGTCTTGGTGCAAAAAAATACTTATAAAAAATTTTTTGTGAGAAATATGTATATATTTATATGACTAAAATGAATTTGTATTTAAATATAATTATATGAGACGAAATAAAATTTTATTTGCAGCAAATAAACCATCTATATTATTTTTTTTTACAATTAATGAGATATACTTTAAAAATGTCATCACAATCAATTTTTTATGTAATAAATATAAAATAGTCATATATAATATTTGCTTGTGAATATTTCGTTTTTTTTTCAATGTATTGCCGAAAACGAATTTTGAAAAACTAAGCCGCTTTTATTAGAGAAAGAGAGAGAGAGAGAAGTTTTTTTTTTCAGATGAATTATTAGAATTTATTGTACTTTGTAAATCTGAAAAAAATCTGAAAAAAAAAATATTAGAATTTACTTTGTAAATTCACAGAACCATTTGTGAATTTACAAAGTATAGTTCGCTATGCTACACTATTTAATAACGAACACGATAATAATGGCAGTCATAATAATAGCAATCGCGGCGATAACAGCAGCAACAATATCAGTGATAATAATAACGATAGTAACAGCGTGAAGAGTTTTTAAACTTCTTCCTTGGCTTTCTCGCGTTCTCGATATCGATGATCGACGGCCGACCATGTCGACGAGAACGAAGTGTAGTTTTCTCTCCAGGAGATGCCTCGGCGTCGAAAGAGCGGACCTCACGTTGCGCGCTTCTGGAAACTCGCTTTATTCGGGTCGAAAGTTGAACGTCTCACGGAACATCGGGAGACGAGTTATTGGGAGTTCTCGAGGCAAGATCGAAATTGCGGAATGCGATTATGTCGCGTCACTTCTGTCACCGTCGATGGCCGATAATTGAGTGAGAAGTCAGGGCCGAAACTTCGCTTCGGCCGCAAACGCTTTTCGGCTCACATAAGTGGGATCAATCCACCTCGACGGTTTTCGTTTGTTGGCTCGCTTACTTTTTACCGTAGTTGATCTGGAAACATTTTGGGGACGCGTGAAGCGTCCCAGATTACGTTCGGTAAAGGCTTTATTGTGTAGAATGTGGCAGAAGCTCATTTTCATGTTACGTGAAGTTTTGAAGTTTAACATTTAATATATAAGACAGTCGTTAAACTTCACGCCAGTTATATCAACGTATAATATGAGGGGAATGGATTTAAATAAGCAATACATAATAAAAAATATGGAATATAATATCTCGATGAGAACAGCGTTAAAAATAATGGATAGTGAAAGATGTGAAGCAACGTATGTGTGCGAAATATATTTGTATAATATTTTTTTGACGTGAAATAAATTTGACATTTAAAAAATGTCATGAAAATCCGTACTATCATACCATGCGAAATTGTATATCGGAAACATCACGATATAAAAGATTCTCGATTTTCCGACGGTCTTTTAAAATTTTCTAAATTTTATCGTAATATTTTACTGCGGAATTATTTGTTAATTACTGTTATGTCTGTCGACAGTTTCCCTTTTTTTGAAATGAAAAATGTGTTGAACTCAAATTATTCTCGTGTACAATTAACTGTATTTTTATTAATCGAATATTGCTGCTAAATATCCTTTAAAAATGGAGTTTATTGTAAAAGCTCTCTGTTTTGTGCGTCGACTTATTACAAAGATCAAGAAGCTTGGCCTTTTCCTGAAACATCGAAATAAGCTCTGTCGCGCACAAGTGTTCCGATCGTTCCTTCGAAAGGTATCGCAGAAGAAAAGGGCAGCGAGGGTAGATGCATTATCCTTTTCCCTTCCTTTTAATATCCTCCTAACCCGTGTTGGGATCAGAACACAGGCAAAAGGACGACAAGGACCTTACGGTGGAAGGACGAGGGTAAAAAGACGAAACGAACTCTTCGGACTTAGCGAGGGAGGGATTTTGTTCTCTCGAAGCTTTCCTTTTGGAGAGGAGCATCTTGATACACGATGATCAATCTTCCCTCTCGTTTTACGTCTCCTCTTTTCACTCCTTTATGCTGTTTAACAATGGAAACATGAATAAATATGACGCAGGGATATTAATTTCATTATATGTGTCTTTATACTGATCTTATTATTATTTACATTAATTAATACTGACATCGACTATGCGCGTATGATAATTATTTATTATAATAAATATATATATATATAATAAATAATTATCATAGTGATGTCAGCATTAATAATCATAATGTGTTAATAATCATAAGGATTTTGTACACAAAGACACACAAATAATAAAATATATTAATATGATAATTATTATTGTGATATAATAATTATTATTGCGAATTATAATAAATTATGATAATTATTATAACTAAATTTTAGTGATGTGTATATATTTGCTAGGAATTGCTGCGTATTCTAGAAATTCCAAAGTTTTCAAATTTTGCTCAAACGTTCTGAAGATCTCGAGTTCAAAAAGTTTCGTGATTTTCAATAGTTCTCTCTCCATGGCGATTTGGGATATTTCAAAAGTTAAAGTATTAAAATTTTAAACATTTCAAGTTTTGAGTCTCTTAAAGACCCAGAATAGTTCGAGTTTTCGAAGTTCTCCAATGTTACGAAATCCAAACTTAAAAGTCCAGATTTTCAATGGTTAGAAGATTTTAGTTTTCTTCCAGTTATTGTAAAACAACAAATTTGTTTCCGTAATTTATATTCTATTAAATCGATAAGGTTGTAATATTTTGACAACTTATTGCCATCTCTCTTTTTCTAGCCAGAAACTGTATTCATTGCATATTAGGATTGGATTTTGTATAAACACTGCACACACAATTGACGTCTTGAATTGAGACGAAGCGTTTAAATGTTTTGTAAAATAACGTAAGAAGGATTAAGTGCATTTTGTTAAATTTTAGTGCACGAATTACCGTATAAGATTTAAAAAAAATTCATTTGAGTGAATATTTACTTATTGATCAAACGTCACAAAGTTATAAAATTCCACATGCAACAATACGCTGAATAATCGGTGACTTTTAGAAATCCAGTGTATAAACATTTTTCACAAAATTGCATTATCTTAGAGAGCACTATTATAATATCATCCCCGGAAAAATATGGAAGAAAAATATCCGGAATCTATTGCCTCGCTGATGACAAATTACTGATAAATTATTGATGCAGTAATGTAAACGTGGCAGATCGTTGAGCGTAACGTGATGCAGAATACATTATAAAGAACAACGTATGGAGAGAGCGGGCGCGATATTATAGTATTTCCATATTTATGCAAGCCAATGTTACATTTCGACGGGTCCGTCGCGTCGTTCAGGCGGGTAAACAATAGCTGGCGAATATCATTTAGCAACATTGCTCGTGATTTATGATGTGAACGATGTGCGTATGTGCACACGCGAAAATAATATGGCGCATTGATGACAAATGGCGCGTCCATGATTCAATATTTACGCGATTGTCATGATGCGTTTTCCGTTCGTTTCAGCGATATTGAAACAGAATGGTCATTACTCTTGAGGAACGAACCGCCCGATTAGCGACGGGAAATCCTATATAACGAGTGTCGCGCGAAAAGCTGCCTATTAATGGCGTGTTGGTAGTCGCTCAAATGAAAGTTAGAGAGCTATTTCAAGTTTAATTTAATTTTGAGAACTATTTTAATTGGACTTTAATCTCTCGAGGAGTTTAATTTTACGTTACACGATTCGAGATATTAGAGAAACAGTTCCGATTTAAATGAGAAATTATTGCGCACAATTGAACGTTCAAGAAAGCAGAGATAGAAAAATTTAAACAACAATTACAATTTTATCATAAATTTTCGAAAATTTGTAATCACACGCAATATTTAATTCGACTAAATATCCAATTTCTTTAAATTAAATTAATTTACTCCATTTCTATTTACCTACTAATTAGATTCGATTGTTTCACAAGAAGCGATTAGAGAAAATTAAGTATTATATATATATTCTACAATACATTTCTTTATTAACACGTACTTTTACATTTATTTGCGAAAAAGAATAATCTTGCAGGGATTGTCCGAAGATCACAGAACCGATATCTCTCTGTAAAAATAGCTCCCATTAAACTTCTTTGCTGCAACATTTAGCAATCGCGCGGCGTTGCAAAACAAAAAAGCAGATTACGTGCTAAAACAGGCGACCTGTCTAAGAAACAATTTGCAACAGTAACCGTAACAATTAGATGGCCTCTTCGAGGAGAACCGGATCTGCTATCAGACAAACGCGATTTGTACATCCTCCCGGCGATTTATCCTTCCACCGTCGGATCCACGAGTCTCGTGGTCCTTTTGGATGTCCCGCCGCTTGTATTCCGGCCACGCAATTAGCAAGCACCGCGCGATAACGTCGGTGGATCCATCCGGATGGATCCCGGATCATTAGGCACTTCTCTGTTTCTCATATACATTCGTCGAGGAATGCGGTCCTTAACGGCGGAAAAAGTGGTCGTTAAAAGCGTCGATTGTTATACATTGTTATATACAGAGTGTCACGACGTTATCGCGCCAACGTGTCAAATCGGTCTTTATTACGAACCGTCAACGTCACATTTATCGTACATCCCATAAATGGGTTTTACAATGATCCCGGCTTAATCATTTTAGCTAATCATTCGCCAATGATGGCCCAGTACTAGTTGACAGTCGTAGCGTCGGATAAGCGTTACGGGTTTTGTTGCAGCTGGCGACCCCGTACAGGTATGTAAAGAGTTTTCACACGGAGGAAGTCGAGAATTCGCGCAAAAATTTCAAGCGTTGTTCCATTTTTTTTAAAAAAATTATTTACTATCGAGAATACATTTTCCTTTTTTCTTTGTTCCTCCTCGTTTATCTTTTCTGTTATATTTCGCGAGTCGCGCACCGAATGCGCGAAACTCGAAACTATATCGCTCGACGTTTAATCAAGTCGGATAACTTCGCTGGAAATAGAGGGAAAAAAAAAATTAAATTTCGCGGCGGAGTTTATCGCGACGCGACGCGGAAGTGGTGATTCATTTACGCTCGCCGCGTGTTCCTTTCAAAAGCAAAAACGGATTATCTCTGCCCCTCTGCCCCTTGTCCCCCCCTCCCCCCGCTCCTCCTCCTCGCCCATGTGCACCTGCATACGTGCGGAATTGGGGAAAAACTTTTTCGTCGCTCTCCCGCTTCGCGCGCACCCCCGAAGGCGCGGGTCGGCGCACGTTTAATGCGTTGCGCAACACGACCGCGGTGATTTAATCGGCCTTACTTTGCGGGGGAAATATGGCGGAATCAAGGAAACGCATTTATGCGAATTTACGCGGCCCGGGTTATGAATCCCTCTTGTTTTAACAGAGGGGTGGGGGGGAGGAGGGAGAGTGCGCTAAATTCGCGAATTAGAGTTGCACGACGAAGTTCCGTCCGCGAGCGATCAGTAACATTGTTCTGTGTTTAACAACGAGTTTCCGCGGTGTTATGATCCCTTTGTAGATCAGACGTGAAGTTTTGCAGGGTATCTCGAGGCGCTAGCAGATGCTCGGAATATTCGCGGATGTTGGGACGCATTTTAATCTCAGGGATTTCTTTCGTAGAGCTTCCAGTTTTCACGAAATGTGTTGATGTTGAAAGAATCTCGTGTCTATCTTCGTATCTCTTTTCCTTGAAGCTTTTCATTCAGATTTGGAATTTCCAATCTTGGTTTTGGATTCTTTTTTCAATTTCAACTTTATTGGTTGAAGGGCTAAAAAAATCCCTGCTTTACAATCTAGGATTTTTTACTGCTAAATTTATTAATATAAATAATATATATATAATTATCTTCGCTCTTAAGTTAATAATACTTTTAAAAGATTTTTAGAAATTTGAATTAAAGAAATTGGTTTTTTTTTAAAGAATATTATAAGCCTATTTTCTACAATGTGCTCTTTCCCGTATCTTGCTCTTTTCTCATCTTGTCTTTTTGCTTCTTATCCCATTTTTCGTTTTCTGTTGCCTGAGATAAAAGATAACGAACTTCGGAAAAACAAAAAACACGTAATAAGAAATACAATTGTCGATAAAACAGTTGTAAGAGAAGGAAAAGCAAAAGGTAAAGAGCAAAAAACAGGAAATGAAGAGCACATTGTAGAATAGGCTTTAGACGTACGTAAAAATAGAATTTTATTATAAAACTTTTGTATTAGACATTTTTGATGGCTTAAATAATTCCTGAGATATCGTCAAAAAGATAATTTAAAACTTTATATGTATATATAAGAGATATTTTCATCTTAAAATCGTTTTTTCGCACACACACATCAACTGATATTTTCTAAATTCATCTATTTAAGTAACTTATAAAAAGTTTCATTAAAATCAGGATTGTACACTTCGAGAGGTTTCCTTTTATTATCTTGAATATCTTGGACGCCGCAGAAATTTAAAAGTTTTTCAAATTCTTTAAGCTTCTTATTGTGGACAAAAGATGCAGACAGTATTTCGAAGGTATAAAATTACATTTTTATTCAATGATAATCGTGAGTAACAGTATTTCACGGGAGAAAGCTTCAATTGCTATTAATGCAAATTAATGTTAATGTAACGCATTGATACAAATTCATAAAGCCAAATCTAATAATAAGAAGGCTAAACGGCAGGGACTTGTATTGCAGTTGAAATACGTGCAGCGAGCTGACATGGAATTACAAATGTAAATATTATCCAATGATATTTTGACCCAAGAATAATGGTAGGAAGGAGAGATCGAATGGAGGTTACATCGTGGATCGTGTTACTGTTATCGAATTATATTCGGTAACATCTTGGGTCAACAATAATACCACGAGAAATGAACGAGATCAGAAATGCACTGCTCAAAATGGATATGCAAATTCTATAAGTAAATTCTGCGAGAGAAAGCGAGTCTAAGACTGTAGCACTCTAAATGAAACAAGAATACATTCGATCGTAGCTTGCTGATGTTCGAATTTACTAATTTTAGGTAACACGATATCTTCGCTGTTAAAACAAGGTATACGCTCGAAGCTAATCAGTGATCTTGTTCCATCTCTCTGCAGTGCAGCGTGTGTTGGCGAGGGGTTTATTTTTACCGATTACTCAAAAATCGTCTCCTCGTCTCCCTACATTTTCGACAGGAATAAATTGACCGCGCGTGTTAGAAGAATCTGCCAAGCGTTGACGTGGTAAGAGCGGAAAGAATGTCCCGTGTAATATTTTTCATAAATAATCCTTCAAAGGTATCTCGCGAATGAATAAGTTCGGTTCCTTAGAGCTCGCAGTATCTCGTATAGCACCCCACGTGCACCTGGAACTCATAAGCGCGTATGTGTCGGAGTGCCTTAAAAGGATCCAAAAGGATATTCCAACCCTCCTAAACCCTGCCTCCTCCTCTTCGTCCTCAGCCTCCGTTCTTCCAGACGTGGCGGCGGCAGAAGCGTCCGGAGGAACGCGGCTTTAAGCTCTAAAGCTTTTGCCCGCTACCTAACATTCTCCGCGCAGCCTCTTCTCTCTGTCCCTTCGCCGTTCCACCGATCCCCGTCTGCTGGAAAAATGGACGCTGCGGGAAAATCAGATGGCGGAGTTTGCGTGACGCGAGAAGGCGGCTTTTGCCTCACCGCGACTTTCCACAAGACGCCGATTAATGGCCCTTCTCTCGGCGAAGTTTGACTTCTTTTTACTCAAGAAGTAGTTAAAGCGCGAGCGATTTTAAACCCTCGGCGGACTCCCGACTCAAAAAGGTAATAATTAAATGACAATTAAGTGATAACATCAAGTCACAGTTCACATTTCTTGCTTCAAGCCATTTTAAAAGTAATTTAGTAAGTGATAATGTATTGAGTATTGGTTGTAAATGTATTTAACAAAAGTTAAATGTGAAATGATATTATAGTTTGTAAATATCCTTTATTGCGATTTGTGATTTATAAAATTCATTTAAAATTTCCTGTTTAATCGACATGAATTTTGATAAATGCTTCATTTTTTATTTAATTATTGCAACAGCATCTTTATAAGTAAAGGTTACAACTTATTTTTAATTCTTTCCCAGCTGTTTTGTACTCTAAATTCTTGGAAAAATATAAACTTTTTTATACCTTGAGTTTTTCGAAGCCCAATGTTAAGTCTGAGCTTAAGCTGAAGATCTTGAAGTTAGTCCCGCATTTTCGGAGATCTTTGTAAATCCTCGATATCTCAATTACCTTTTTTTTTTTGAGAGGGGAAGGGGAAGTCGGATTCTTCGATGTTCGGATATTTGGTCTTAGCTACTTATACGATTCGAGTTTTCGGCCCCTCGTACCTTCCGGTAATCCTAAGCCCTTCGATCATGTACGCGCGGATCCATCTCGTCCATCGTGTTGGGCGTAGCTTTAAGCTCGAAAGCTTCCTCCGTTACCAACTACGCCATTCTTCACTTTCACCATAGCCGACCGATAGAAGGATTTCCGTTATACCCACTCGCTTCCGGTCCCCGTTTCCGATCCCTCGACAGGCCGATGGAAAAATGGACGGGGCTGAAAATCAGACGGCGAAATCTTTTCGTAACTCGGAATCTCCTACATCCTCCTCTTCTCTCGCAGGATTGTCCGTCGACAGAAGGATATCTCGGGGCGATTTCAATCGAAAGCCGCGGTTGTTGCGTTTATTTCTGCTTGTTTAAAGAATTTTCTCGCGACTGTTTTTAAAAACGCGCCGTGGGCTTTGATAAATAAATATTCTCGGTGCGCTGCTAAAATTATGCTACATCGCGAAAACGTCTTTTAATATTGAAATTCATATTTTAAAGCTCTATTTTGACGTTTAATTTAATATCTGTTTTTGTCAACTTTGTATTTAATAGTTATATTACCTATTTAATTTAATAATTTAATTTTATTGTTTCGTTGTTTTGTATCTGGAAACCTTATCTTTTATCGCAGAAGATTTCAATGTTTCAATATATATCTCCGCACATTTTCCACATTATTTCTCATCAGTGGAAAACGGACAATCGCCAGATTTCCACGAGATTTTCAACGGCGTTTTTCTCCCCCGGTTTTTCTCTCCGAGAACTGAAAAGCGATCGTTTATCCTTGCTACGTAGAATTCGTCGCTCTTTTCGTCAAGGAAGAGTTGTCACGTTTTTTTCTCTTCTGGAATAATCGTTTGTCCCTCCACGGCGAAAATTCTTATTCGGTGTGGAATAAGAGAAAAACGGGGAGAATAAACTGGGACATCCGCGTTGTTCTGGAGCGGGACACAATGGAGATTTTTCATTAAAACACTCAAGTCGGCCGCTTCCGACAGCTTCCGGATAAACTAGAGTAGGTTTTGTGATCCGTCTCTTCCGTGCAATCCAGTTAAATGGATAAAGAGCGTGAAAGGCCTGTGATCTCTACTTTTTACTGGAGGATGTGAAAAAACGTAAGACATCTTATATGAACGATTGATGGTAGAGAACCTCGAAAGTTTCTCGTACAAACGCTTGGGATATCAAAAATTGCCAAGGTTGACAAAATTACTTTACCCAAATATTATTTTCTAGACCTATTTATTATTATAGAAATTGAGTGTATTTTAGTTTTTATATTGTTTTTTATCATTTACTTAAATTTTGTATAATACTTCTTGTACTCAATTATATATAAAGTAATCTAAAAAATAAATTTCCCAATCCTAGAAATTGCATATTTTTTAAACTAGACATGGAATGTATTAAAATTCTAAACAGTAATTATGCATTAGTACAAAATTATTGCAGCGTAACATTCTACATATTTCAAATATAATTCTTATGGTTGTAAAATTAATGATACGAATTTGTAAGAAAGAAAATGTTGATGATTTAATATTTATTTTCATATTTAATTTAATACTTTATATCGCTCGCAGCTTATTTACCCTTATTAACTCTTACTGCGAAATTTTTCTTTTTATTAATCCTATTTATTTCAGTTATTTATGTTTAATATTTGTTATTCAATCAAATTTAATTCTTGTTTACCTCGTTATGCCGACGTTTTCATGATTTCGCACCGTAATTTTAATCCGTACAATTCCGTTTGAATGCTCCGGATTTTCAAATTGTTCATCCGCACTATCGATAACGTGGGTATCATTCCCCTTCCCCCGCCGTGCGCAATGTCCTCCCGTTTCGCAAAGCCATCAAGATGTCCGTGTTTCTCACGCGAGTACAAAGCGAAGCGCGCACGCAATTACCGGGCCGGCATCGCGCTCCAATTAGCGACGTCACTTTTCCGTCCGCGCCGCGCAATTTACCCCGTTCTTTCCCCCTCCCCTCGGTCCCCCCCTTTGCCCCTTCTGCCGCATGTCGTGACCACCGCCGGCGCGTGATCTCTCCCGATCTCGTTTTCCCATCGCGAAAGGATCGCACCTGTTCTCCTTCTCTTTCCCCGTGATCTCGCAATCGCGGCCGGTCGAGCGTGTAGATTCGCTTCGCGGTCGAACGAAGCGGGACGGAGCGAAAAGGAGAAAGCGGAGGACGGGGTTGAGTCCCTCTGGGGTCGCAGAGAGGGTGGTGGGAGACGAAGAGAGACCGCGAGACTTTTTGCACAGAGCGAATTTAATGGCGATGTTTGCGCGCGGCTTCTTGCGCGACCGGAAATTCCGTTCCACCGCGGTTTCCGCGACACGGGCGTGAAGCCGGGAAAATTGCGTGTCGCGGTTCGACGATTCGGGGGAGAGAGGCGAGGGACATAGGGGAGGAAGAAAGAGAGAGAAAGAGAAAAGGCCAGAGGAAGGAAGGTGGGCTTCGCGAACGGATGCACACGATTTTGTCCTAAGGACTGAATATAGTATATGATACAGGTCTGAAAATAATTTTATTTAATTATCGAAATTATTATGTATTGTATACATTCTTTGGAAAATCACTCTAAAGAGAAAATTGAACCAGTCTTTTAAAAAAGTAGATCAATTTTCAATTTTTTTTACTCTCTTCAGAGTGACAATTTCTTCTAAAAATTATAAAGAAGACACTCAAGCGTAACAAACAGTGCTGTAAAAATTTTGAATATTTTAACAGCCAACGTCAACATTTTTTGTAACACTGTTTATTATGCTTGAGTGTTCTACTAACTAAAAACAAATTTGAAAATAGATAAATTTTAATGGTCTAGTAAATTTTTTTTAGTCTTGTTTCTAATTAAATTTTTAGATGTTACTGAAAATGTTAGACCATAGAAATAACTATGTAGGACGCTTAAACTGGTTGCTAGAATGTTAAAACTTCTTGCATCATGTTTTTCTGCATCGTGCTTTTTTCCTCATTATGTTTGAGTGTCCTACATAATAATTTTGATAGTCCAACAAAATTATTTTCAAATCTAGTTCTCTTTTACAGATTTTTTAATAATGCCTTTTTTAATATATCTACATATTTATTTTCGTTATGTTAATACGTTGCTATATAAAGAAATCTCTTATACTTTCCATTACTGACAAATAGATTCTGGAAAATCTAAAACGATTTTGTTGAAGCATGTACTTTAGCTAGATACAGATTTGAAAATAATTTTGTTGTACGATCCAAATAATTATGTAGAAATCTTAAGCATCATCAGCAATATTGCATGAAGTTTGAACATTTTTACAAATATAGATTTTAAACATCCTAATACAATTATTTTTTTATATTCCAACAAAATTATTTTCGGATTTGTATCTAGTTAAATTTTTAGATACTTCAGCAAAACTAATCTTTCTGTGTATATCGCTATTCCGTTACACTTTCGATTTGTCAGATTTAGAAAACTGTCGCGTCGTGTCGAAATCGAATCGATCACTTGGACCTCTATTAGCTATTCGAAATGTCAGAATCGATTTCAACACGCAATCGAGACCTTTTTACCTTCCCAGTTCCGCTAATGAGCGTTCACGCAATTACTAGTGGACGTCATTAAGGTCGATGGAACTCTTTAATAACGCTTCCCCTCATCGTCTTCTCAGAATTTCAGGTTTTTCCTTTTGTTTGCTCCCTCGCGAGTCGCGACTAATGAATTCAACAGCAGCGGCACGAAACATAGGTCATCGATGTCATTCCCGCTTTCGCGAATTCTTTATAAATCCGCCAGGATAATTAAACTTCCCTTGAGTTTCAAGAATTTAGTGTCCTGATTTTATTTTGGTGATGATGCATAATTTCTTGATTTTTTATTTGTAACTCTGCATCATATGAAGACGCAATGTGAATATTTTATGATACAGAGAACTATTCCTTATGATTATTTAGTCAGAAAATTTGACAGCACAAACTTTATTTATTCATTAATTTAATTAACTTTAAATAAAAACCCACATTGATTTTAAGAGAATTTAATTTCTCTGACCTAATTATTGAAATTAAATTATTAAAATAGAGAGATTAAAAAGAACCGCATCTCGTTATTTCAACTCTTCTCTCTCTCTCTCTCTCTCTCTCTCTCTCTCTCTCTCTCTCTCTCTCTCCCCCCCCCCTCTCCTTCACTTTCCTGCTTTCTCTCGTCTCTTTTTTTCAGTATGATTTTTTTCATTCCAATATAAAAAATACAAAATATTGGAAAAGAAATTTCATCCGTTTTTCCATTACACACGTTTACATTTATCATCCCGCTTTCGCAGCCCATTAAGCTAATGTAGAGCGAGATGGGATATAGTAGTTTGCAGAAGGGTATTGGCAAATCGACGCGTTGCAAATGAAAAAAATGCCACGCGCGATCTAAAAGTCTACGTTTGTTCAAGTATTCGCGGACATTGCGTTGGTGGAAGGCGACTCGGAATGGCAGCAGGTTTAATTTAACCCGAGTCTCCAATTTTGATACGCGCACAGTCACGCAATCCCTATATTTATCCGTTGGTTGTTGCAACGCGACAATCGATGTGAGAATTTTTCACGTCTCCTCGCCGGGTCGTATCGGAAAATTGAGCTCATCAAAATTATAACTCCCTGCAAACCAAACCGAGATGATGAGAACGAAAGAGAGACGGGAAATGCATCTTTGCGCTTTTAAAAGCAAGAGAATGGGAGGTGGGTGGATCAAGACGGGGAGACAGTGGTCTCTAGTTACTTACTGTGAATCGATTTTGAAGCGGCTACCTACAGGCCAATCTTCCACTTTTCTCTTCGTGGAATCGATTAGAAAAAAAAGCTACGACACAATGGAGAAAATGTCGCGAGAAGTGACGTGTTACGTGGCACGACCTTTCTCGTGTGAGTTAGATTCTTTCAGAGAGAACTTCCTCCGTAACTTTTGTCATAATATTTTTAAGCAATTTCCATATACACTGTTAAAACGCGCACTTACCACATGTATCTTATTGTTGCTATTACGCGCTGCATGTAATCTATATACGTATGTAAAAATAATTATATTGATAATATTGTTGTTTATTGGTGCAATTACTTTGGTAACGTATGTGTCTATATGTGTGTTTGAAAAAAAAAGATAAAAATTTATTTTAGCCTTATTTTATAACTGTTTTATTATTTTATTTAACAAATCAGATATCATTTTATCATTAAAATACACAGAGAATATAATAAAATTTCTAATCGCGCGGTCTAGCTCTATTATTTTACTATCACAATTAATTTTCCTTAATATTATTATTCACGACGTATGTTGTAAAATGTTCGTCGAAATGGATATTGGAACACTTGTAGTCCACTGGGAGGTCCAGGCTCAATTTGATACCGAATATAGTTTGGCAGCATCGCAACTGTGTAGCCGGTGCAGCACAACCGGTTTCCTAGAAGTCCATCGACAATGGCGAATGCAATCGATTGAAGCGGCGCTTTACCGAAATGTCGTCCGCAAATAGAGTTGTCGACCATGCATGTGTAGTAGATATTTATTGTCGGGTCGAACAGCGAGATGTTGATCGCGACCTTAACCCTCTCAAGCGACGAAAAACAACGCGCGAAAGATCTTAGTAAATCAGAGAGAAAGAGCAAGCGCGCGCGCGCGAGAGAGAGAGAGAGAGAGAGAGAGACAGAGAGATTTATTGACGAAAGCCGCATTAACTTGCGATTGCGTTCCATATCGAAATTTCTGCGAAACTATTAACTTAATCTGAGTTTGTCAGATGTTTTATACGTTAGCATTTTTTATCAGTAACTTTTATCAATTTTTATTTTTTTCGTATTAGAGTAGTTTTATCAATTTTTAGTTTTTTCGTATATACGATTTATGTGTCATCGACACATCACTACGTACTACACATCAACATCTCATGTAAACATATCTATAAATTTCGTAGAACGGTATTATACGGAATTAAATGCCTAATGCCCATTTCTTTGATGTAGTTTAATTTTAATCTTGGTTGAACTAACTCTTTATCTTTTTCTAATTTCTAGAACTAGAAAAAAAATTAAAAAACACGTTAAACTGAGATTAACGTTAATCTACGTTGGTAGAAATGGACATAAGTCTAATTCCACAAGAACTCTCGACGTTGTTTCTTCGTATAATCTACTATATATTCTGTAGTCTCCAATTTCGTAAGTACAAATTGCAGAGCTTTTGTATGAATAACAAATATTGTCACGACTCGACAGCTCTACACGCCATATTGCATTAAGAAATAGTAAAAAAGGTCTCAGTTAAAAAAATTTTTTGCCGTTCTCGGCGTAAATCTCACGTTAATATTAATTGTTACTGGGCAAGTGGTTGAAATACTTTTATATGAAAAACAGTACAATTGAAACAATGTATTTTGTATTTCATGAGAGAACAAATGAAAGTATTTTGTATTTTAGTATTAATAATGAAAGATTGTAAAGTATTTCGTATTTTGCATTTTAAGTACTAACATTGACAATTGATCTTATTTGAATCACAAAATACAAAAAAAGCTTTCAATTTTTCGATTAAAAATTTTTAATTGATTTTTAATAAAGATTTTTCAATAAAAAAAATTTTTAATAAAAGATTTAATACTCTCATATGTTCTACCAAAATACAAAATACACTTATGTTGCAAAAACATTATGTTTTAAATAAAAGTATTTCAAAATACATGCTCAGCCCTAGTTGTTAAAAAAATGCGTATGTTTTAATTCTAAAAAAAATTTGAATCTGTAAAAATAATTATGTGATATGATTTTACGAGAATTATTGCGTTTTTAATCAATGAAGCAGACTTTAAGATCCTCTTAAATTTCATAAACGTTAAATTTAACGATGAACGAAATGTGTGAAACAATTGAACACCGGGTGTATTGAATCCCTGTGTCTTTAATATGATGGTGTATAAACGCGGGTGCAGATCGATCGAAAGTAAATTGAAACATTGGCAATTTTCCGTCACGATCGGCGAACAATTATCCTGGCGTGCGATTCGCAATAATAAAGGTGCTTTCTGCGACAATAAAAGAAAGATCTTATCAAACGCGACGGACCGCGGACCTCGATGGGAGCAGCGGGCTCGATCGATTCTTCCTCTCGCCGCAAAAAGGAAATATTATTTTAATCTTCCTCTCCAACCGGTAGGGCTGATGTCTCAATAAATAGCGCTCGGAAAGCGGACGGCGATTGGTCGGTATCCTTTGGAGAGCTCGCGAATGGAACTGTCCAAGCTGATCTTTTAATCCGCGAGTTCTCCATCCAAAAATCCTTGGAAAAGAACCGCGTTTTAAAATAATTTTAATGCATTTTATTTCGGCAAATCGTCCCTGCAAACTTTGTTGAGTTACCAAATTTGCGTTTGGCAGATTTTTTTCACGCTTCCTGGATCGACGATGAATTTTCTCGTCGCCGAAACATCGTTAATATTATACTTTGTGGATTGGCGATCCCATTTTGAAATTACATTCCTTTTTATTTCATTTTAAACTGCTCGCTTAATTTTTATAAAATTTGACAGAATTAAAAAAAATAATTTAATTGTATCATAAAATTTAATTTCAGAAAATTTTTAATTACAGGAAATATCAAGTTTCTACTTTCGCTTTAGTTGAAACTTATCAAGGCAAATAGTTAGTATTGATCCAAACTGACTTTCAAACTGTGATTACGAGCCCTGACACGAGATACCTATTCCTTCATGGAGGTTACTACACTTTTGAAATTTTCAATATTTTAAAATACATTCAAAGATACTCAGAGATAATCAAGAATTTCCTTAATCAAGTTTCACGATAATTAGATTGTTGAAATTTAAATTTTAGAATTCTGTGACTACAATTTAATTTAGTGATCCCAGGTTTTCACTTGCTGGTTAACTTGTGTTCAGGTTTAATTTATTGCAAGTTACGAATTTGTTGCTTGCAGAATAGGTATATTCATAATATAATAAATAACAACAAAAAATCTCAGCGTAAAGAGAGAAAAAAAGGTTTTATCATCGTCCATCGATAATAAAATCGACGTAGCGATGATTATTTCGAAAATAAAAGAGCTCTTCAGCTTCATCATTATGCAACAAATACGGGGTTTTAATGTTATTAATATTAATTCTTCATTATGTATTGAAGTAATATCGACGAACGTGACAGCGATAAACGTTAACGTAATATTCAATAACCGTTGACTGAGTGCTAAGCGATATAATAATATTGTTGCGATATTGAAATGACGATACGAATAATGACGATAATTAAATATTTCATAAATATTAAAGTAATACCGATATTACATTCTATTATTTATTATTATTTATACGTCGAATTATTGATGCGCATATTCATACACAATCCAAGCATCGAAACAATCAACTTAACAGTGAGTGATGAAATACAAAATATCGAGAATGCATTTTCAACTCACTTTTAAAACGGGAGATTATTTTGTTTGAATACAGTAAATGTAAGGTTCATTAATTGCAAAGCAATACTCGTATAATCAGAACAATAGCCAGGCAAGAATTAGAAATGATAAAATTATAAGTAATAGTAAATAATTTATTTTAAATTAATTTAATAAATAAACTAAAATAATTTATTTTATTCGAAACAATCACGGATACGAAACAAGTCTTAAATACAATGTTATCTTAGCGATGATAATCCCACAAGATTCGTAGACTGAATAGACTGTTACGATAACGGGATAGAAGCGAAGGACGGAGGATAAATCCTTAGGAGAATCAAGATAATGACACGATGAGAAGTCTTTTTTCCACTCCCTTTAATCTTCCCCAAATTTAAAGGCTACTCTCGGGCAAGGGTAATCGCATGGAAGGCAGGTCGAATTAGTATATCATGACATGGGAAAGGTTATGAGGTGAACGAGGAATGGCCAATTTTGTCAGATATAAAGAGACGGCTGGTTAAACGAATTGGCCTCTTCGGGGAGATTGAATTCGCGTAAAATCTTCTGAACAACGTCGACTCGGCCCGCGAAACGCTTCGCTGCTCTACGAAACAAGAGGCAAGTTTAAGTATACGTGAAATTGCGAATCCACAGGATACCAAACTCTGCTTAACGATAATTTGCGATCAGGGGTTAAGATCTTTTTTCCAGTTTTTCGAAGATCTTTTTTGATATTAACCCTCCGACATCCTTACACCGAGATCGTATAATACTTGCTTCACTTATAAGCGTAGCGACTTTGGCAAGAAAACAAAATAATACACAGGTGATGGATTTATAAGTGGAGAAATCGTATCCATTTAAAGATTAAATCTCGTAGTTGAGATGTACACGTTAAAACACTAGTTTTGATAATTTATTGTTAATAATAAAGAGCCTAGCATGTGAGATCTAAAAATTAAATATTTATTTAATTTGATATGAATTGCTTATTATATTGCTTATTGTACTTGATTCCTATGTTCTTTATTTATGTTTAATTCATTTTCCACTTGTTTATAAGTTTGTTCTATAAGTTTTCCACGATTTTTTGGCGTTCCTCCCATGTTTATTTCACATTCGTTTTTTTTCCTCGCTCTCTATTTGTTCTTCGATCTATTCTTCATTTGTTTTCAATTTGTTCTTCGTTTGTTTTCCATCTTCCTTATGTTTGTTTTTCATTCGTCATTTATTTATGCTTATTCCTCATTTCCTCCTCATTTGTTTCCCATTTGTTTTTTTCATTTATTTTTTATTTGTTCTTTATTCCTTCCTATTTATTTCCCCATTTTTTCATGAAGCCAAATATGGTTCGTGCGCGGTCAAGGCTCACTACCGTTTTGTCGCGTGATCGATTTTCCGCTCGAAATTTCCTCGAAGCCAACGAATTGATGTCAAGGCGAAACGCAAAGTTTTCCAAGAAAGACTCTGCACGTCATACTTGGTTCCAAGATAAGAGAGCTGCAGTTATCCAAATAGAAATGCACACATGCTCACGTTATGGTATTCAAAGAGCTTATACAGGGTGTTTAATACTATTACATTTTTTTTTAATTAATTTGAAATTAATTTTTTTTAAATGATTGTACAGAAAAATGGCTGAGAAAGGGGAGAGAGAAAAAGAGAGTGTGTGTTATAATTTATTAAATTAATTTGATTATAAGTACGGCCTTGTCTATGCTCTCAATTCATTGCATTTTTTTGGAAAAAAAAAACGATAAAATTCAAAGGAAAATTAACAAAATATTATAACTGTTATAAAAAGTATTACTCGTATTTTTCAATAAAACAGTTTCTTAATTTATTTTTTGTTAACGTCAATTTGTGAAGGGTGCTTTATATTTTTAATCAATGCTGTTGAGATTCTTAAGAGGTGCACTTCAATGCCTCCTTATTAAATTTATGAATCATAATAAGGAGGCATTGAAGTGCACCTAATTCCAATGATAATTAAGAATTGGAGATTTTGATTATAAATTTGGGTACGAGGTATCGTAAACTATCTTCCGGTATCGATATACCCCCGCGTTGGGTATCAGTGGCACTTACTCGTATCTACGGCGTCGTCCCTTCCGATTTCCGGAATCGACCGACCGTCGAACTCGCGTGAACTCCGGCTGACCTCTCTTTGCCTTCCGGTCATCGTTTTTCCCGACGTCGTTGTGGGATAACTGGCCGGCGAGACGTCGGCAATCCGTGCTTTTCCCTGGAAAATTCTGTCCGGAAGAGAACTTTTTCCGGAACTTCGTGTACGCATGGCGCGCTTCGTAAGCTCCGCGTCGCAATGAGCGTAGAAAGTCCGCTTCGGACGGACGAAGGATGTGACGACGAATAAAAAGAGTGAAACTGAATGAAAATCGAGAGTGATTGGAAAACTAATGAAGATTGAAGACAAAATAAATGTGGAAAGCCAAGGTCTGCGGGGAACGATTAGGAATAAGATGACCCACCTAAGTTTTAGGATTTTTTCTAATCCTTTTACTGATTGTGAGTCTAATTTCTTTGTTTTTAGAAAGAGTTGAAAATTAAACTGTTGGTCATATTAAAAAGAGGAAGCATTTATGAATGTAAAATGTGTAACATTTTCAAATATTTACATTACAGTACAGTGAGGCTAAAAAGACATTTAAATCATATATTGGGTACACACGTACGGTTACTTTAAAACTGCATGTTCTTTTAATTTCAGATTTGTGATTCAAAAGCGGAGTTTTAAATTTGACTCGTTTCGATTTTATTTATAGGATTTAAAGTTACAAATAAATTTAGCATCAAAATGTATAGTATTTAAGGAAAAAAATGTATACAATTTTCTTTGTTAAACTTACACCTTGTCTGACGCAATTAGATTACTTTTGGCCAATTAATAATTTTTGTAGACTTTATATATGTATATAAATGCCTCGACTTTATATGTATATGTACCTATATAAATGCCTCGACAATTATTAAAGCGATATTCTCTTATTGTGATGTAGAGAAACCCATCTAATAAGCTGTTCCTTTCGGAAAGAAATCTTTCTTATTCTAACTATCAACTTCACTTTGTTGGTGAAATAGCTCGTTGTCTGCGAAAAGTATTTGATATTTTCGAAGGATTCTCTTTGTGGCTTTTGACGGCATTGCAGCGGCGGCGTTGCAAAGGTCTCTTCACAATCGTGCTTTTGACGCTAACGTGCGATAGTTGAAACTAGTATTCCCAATCGGAGTATTCGCCCTTTCTCGTGCAGCGAAAAGGGATCAGTTCTACCAAAAATAGAAAATATTTATACTTTAAAAAATATCGATGTGAATTTAACACCATATATATATAATATGCGATATTCTATATAATTCCACTGTGTTGGTGTTAAATATTATTAATTATTATTTAAAATTTCAGCTCAAATAATGTTTGCAGTAAATTATCCTTTGTTTCATAAACTCTTTAAACTTGTGTACCTACGCCGGTAGATAATACAATACAGGTTCTGAAAAGGTTAACATCAACACGTTGATAATTATATAAATACCGCATGATATTAAATTTACACCGATATTTTTTACAGTGTTAAAAAGCTCAAGTCTTATTCAAGTGTATTCAAAGCTGTAACGGCTCGAATATCGCGACTTTCCGAGCGAGTCACCGGTTCTCCTGGTGATTGTACTTCGCCGTGACTTTCTCTCTTCGACCGCGCCGTATCACCAAGGCGTTTTCCCGAGACCTAATCACCTAATCGCGTTCGCGGAATCGAGGAGGCGAGCAGCGACCCCGGGTGCGATAAATTCGTGCCCCGTCCGCGGCGCAGCACCCACCGCTACTCGGTAATAAAGCGATCGATTCCTCGAGGCCACGTGGGCCGCGCGTTTCCAGGTATGCCACCCGCCGGCTCGACGACGAGTTCAGAGAAGTCCTTATGGGAAATCGATATACGCCCGGGATTCTTAATACGCAAATGTCGTCTCGGTTCGAGATATGCCGGTCGCGATATCAGTTTCCGTTCCCCCGCTCCTGAACGGAGCAGGATCCGAGTATCCGTGATATTAATACATACTTTCCTTCGTTATCGGTGATATCTGCAGGAATTGAAAAGAAATATGAGAAATTAATAGTGTAATTTTCACCATGTTGCTGATAAGATAATTCAATAATTCGAAAAATTTTAAAATTTCTTGGATTAACAGGGATTAGTAAATTTTTTAGAAGTTCCATAAAAAATAGTTATTTAATAATAATAATTTTTATTGCTATTATACAACACTGATAAGATACAAAGCATTAAAGGATGACGAATTAAGTGCTGGAAAAAGAGTAACACAAGCAAAAGATAAGATTTAACAAGACTGCTGCTATGAAGCTTATACCAATTACAAAGCGTAAATAAAAGAAATAGGAAGATACAATGAAGACATAATAAACACATCCGTACATCTGCACAACACATGTATACATACATACACATGACAATGGCATTTGTGCATGACAAATTAATTTGCTGGACTTAGCAGAACGAATGCAACGAAGTATAATGAAAGAAACTACAGTTAGGATATTAACGAGAAAGATTTAATTTTATCAAGGAACATAAATAGGAAAAAAATAATAAGTACAAAATAATAAATAAGTGAAGAAGAAAATATAATGAATACAGACGCTCAGCGAAATTAAAATTTAACAATAAGAAATAATGTTATCTCATACATCTATCTAACTTGGCTCAGCTCATTAAACAATAAGTGTCACAAAATCACAATATGAGTACACTATTAACAATAAGTAAAAACGCCTTATTGATCTAAACTGGTTTGTAATGCTTAAATAATATCTTGGTGTAAATTTATATATAATATACGTATCCAATTTTCTCTCTCTACAAACTACGCGCCGAAGTCTTTTTTGGTTTTAAAACACAATCATGAATAGAATAGTTATATCACATATTAAATTGATAAGCAATTTAATAATTCTGTTAATAAGCATCTTAGAAGTTAGAAGGACATTAATAATTTGATGTTAATCTAAGCATCTTAAAAACCTTAAATAATTTATATTTCCTAAAATAATTTATCCTTCCATTCCTCACAGCCTATTATTTTTTATCAATAAATAGGGATTTACTATTTATAAAAACATTCTCGCGCGCGTATTTGGTCTTGAAGAAGAACTCTTCTTATTCGTATGTTATATAAAAGCTTTATTTTTTAATTAAAATTTAAGGTTAAAAATCGTTACACGAAGAATTCGTGCGTATTTTTATATTCAACGATCGACACCTTCTGTTGCCAAATCCAACATCCCGAAAGACTTAAATTTCAGAAATTCAATTCCGTTGCCATGACCGATTTGAGGAAAGGCTATGACGGGAAGGTATAGAGTGAAGGGGGAGACGATTCTTTTCAGTGAAATCGTTCTGACGCAGCGGGAGAATCCGAAATCAGGAAACTGTCCTTTTGGCCCGTTCCTACAATTCCGTAGCCACCCTCACGTCAGCTCATTCCCTTTTCACAATTCCTGCACCAATTTCTCATTCGCTGCCGATCTGCTGCAAACGAGACGGACAAATGGTGGTCGCCTCCATTGGCAAGGACGAAGGACCCATTCGACCTCGGGGGCGAGGCGCTCGTCCAGCGGCCGTCGAGCTCCAGCAGATCCATCTCACGACGTGGACACTCAATCTTCCGCCGCGAAGCTCCTCTTTTATTTCCGCGATTAGGCGAGATTAATTCGTGGTGCCTGCGGGTGTTCGCGACCGGTGGGATAAGTCCCTTTATGGATCGCCGGCCGTTCGATCGCGTACTTTTGCTCATTAGAGCGAGAATTTTACGTGACAAATTGGCCGAGGCGGCAAAAGGAAGAAAAAACGTGAACGTCGAGTCTTTAATTCTTCCCCATTAAAATCCATCTGCGTCTAATTATTCGAATAATTATTGTCCGTTAATAATAATCCTTATTCATTTTGTAACTTTCTGTTCCTCTTTCATTTCGTTTTTGCTATTCCTCATTAATTTTTTAATTCTCTCCACGATGATTAGTACGTTGTTAAATATCTTTTCGTTTTCAGTACTTGTTTATCCGTTTTAGGAGCTCTTTTCAATATTGTCCTTCAATTATTTATTCAATTAAACAGCTTCAATGCAAGTAAAATGTCTATGTAATCCCTTCGTGGATATTGGCGCGTAAATTATATGTTGGTAATATGATAGATACAATTTGCAATCAATTTGGATGTACTTATCAAACGAAGTTAAAGCAAACTTGATTCTGGATTTGAGTCTTCTTCGGTGCGGAAGTCAAGTACAAACTACGAAACAGCTTTAATCTCTAGAAACGCAGTTTTAATCTTTGAAATCTTTTCAACACGGGAATAGGATCGCTTACGTTGTCGCATTTTGCTTTGACTTAATACCTCATCGTTTTGGTATTATATATTATGAGCCTCTACAGATGTTAGTGTATAAATATATTTATACGAGATATAATTTGCAACCAATTGAGATGTACCTATCAAACGAAGTTAAAGTATAAAACGCAAACGCCTCGACTCTGGATTTGGGTTCTCTTCACTATCAAGTACACACTATACAACAGCTTTAATCTTTGGAAGCAGCTTTAATCTTTCGAATCTTTTGCATTTCAACACGGGAATAGGATTGCATTCGTTGCCGTATTTTTCGTTGACCCTATAAACCTCTTTGATTCTAGTATATTAAATATTGTATATAACTAGCAAAGAGACTAATATCTCCTGAATGCTTTGCGCTAGAAAGATTTATGTTTCGCCATGTATATAAACTCGTAACCGGGATGAAGAGAAATTCGGAGACATTTAGTCGATGCGCGGGCGTTAAATATGGAAGCGAGCGTGTCTTAATTAGCGTGCAAATCCGCCGAAATCCGCGAGGCGGGATGCGAAATTCATGCTTCGACGGCACGCTGCTTCCTGACGTCGTTCTCGTTTTCCCTAATGAAAGTAAATCTGAAATGCCGTGAAACTTCGGGCGAACGATCCATTCGCGAGTTGAACGCTGAATCGATCGATGAGACTACGCGAGCCCTAATATTACGTAACGTTTAATTCTCCGAAGATGTTTCTCTCTTGTATAGAATTAATCTTTAGCTATTTAATTAGCTTCCTAATTATCTCTACCGGTAATTTCATTTTTTGTTCTAATATAACCTGTTAAGCCACGTTATGTATCTCTGACAATTACAAAGCTGACGAATCCTCGATTGGTTTTGAAAGTGTTATTTACGAAAATTATGCTCGGAACTTGAAGACGTTTTATAACATTACCTAAAAATAATATCCAAAAAATCAACTAAAAGAACTAATATCGGTTAATATTGTTTTTGTCATAATTTTTTGTCATAAATGTGCCCTGTAATCAATTGCAAAAAAAGAAAAACAAATAATTTAGCTTATAATGGTACTTTATGCAGCAAAATGACTATATACTTTGCTGAACAATTTTATAATAGGTAAATAACTTTTAAATAAATAAATAGATTCAAATAAACTCTTGCCAAAATATTTATTATTTAGAGTTTTATTTAATATGCTGCGAAAAAATATAGACAATTTTAATAAATTTTATTTTGATACTAAACATTTATTTACAACAAATAATTGTTTAACAAATAAAATGATTACTAAATAAAATCACAATAGTTCTTGTACCACAAATACATAAATATATCTTTATATTTAATAAATACTTGGTAGTATTTGATAAATATTTATGGAAATTGATTATATTTCATCTCAGTGTATATTTAAAAACATAATTTAATTCGTAATGCTGCTTTCGTTATCAAATTTGCAAATAGGTAATTACAGAACACGATTTTACATAAGAATCAATACTAACAAAAAATTAAATAACTTGAAAATAATAATATAAGAATATATATTGTATTATTATTTTTACACGTATATATAATAATGGAATAATTTATGAAATTTTAACATCTTTGATAATATTTTGATGATGTGATACATATACATCTTTAATAGTCATGTTCGCCTTTGAGAGAAATGGAGAATATCTTTTATTAAGACATTTTCTATGTGAAACAAATCGCTATTGATGGGATTATTTGGTGAGATATATTTGATCAAATTATACCGTTCATACTCAATGACTTCTCTTCGGTGTTATATTATTTTCTTTTCGTTGAATCCTACGTTCTTTGCTTCTATGAAAAGTAATCTCGAGTGACATTTCTCGGAAGCTTTCTTCCATTTCCTTTTCCAGGAATAATCTTTTTTTAGATACGGTTATTTAATTAATCTTCTACAATTACATATTGTACTATTTTCCTTGTATTTCTGATATTTCTATCCGACAAATCACTCTTATTCGTTAATTTCTTACTAAAAATTAATCTAAAAGTTTCAACTGGAGATATATTTCTTTCTGTGTAGAGATCTTCTTGTCATACTTAATCAATTTGTACAACGTGAGTAGTCTAACTTTTCTTTTCTAATTATTACTTGCGTTTTATATTTGTCATTTTTTGACATTTATTTCCATAATCGCTATGGTACACTTGATTAATAAAGTAATAAGGACTTCCTCGAGAGAGTTCCCTTTCAAAATTGGTCGATAGAAATTCAGCGAATGATTTAATTAATTCTGAATCCACTTCCGATATTTCCTGGCATTAATATGTTTAATAATCGATTAATGATAAAGATAGGTTTTTCCAGATTATTTCCTTTTATAAAATTAATGGTGGATAATTTAATTAATCTTTTAATTACGTTTACACATTTCCCGATATTAATAGCCGGTGAATTATTTAATAATGAAGACATTTCTTTCCGAGTTACTTCCTCTTCAGAGCCATGACCGATTCAATTAATTGGCCAATTTAGAGCTGCTGATATTTCGAAGAATCGCATTTTTCTTTATTCTTAGAAAGATTAATCCACCCCATCTTTCCTTTCGGGTCATTCGACTTGTGACCCATGAATGATTCAATTAACTCGTCAATTATCTCCCATTCACAAGATGGAAGGGACGATTCTGAAAATTATTCACGACCGGTGACTCGCTCTTGAGACTCAACTCGAGCTGTTTGCGCATCGCGAATAGCTGTCGAACGGCTCGCTTCGGGATGCCGTTTGATTTTGGTGCGGCGCGGCGTCTGACAGGCCCGATAGTTAATTTATGTAATCCACAATCCGTGATTTTGCGTTTCGCTGCATCGTCAAAATACGTCCGGCTAGATTAATGAATCGCTTTTACGCGATTTATCGCGACGATGAGGATCTATGAATTATCTCGCTGCACAAATCTTCTTGATTCTCGTTTAAACGATTTCATCGTTTTACGGATTTTCAACACGAAATTTTGTTTTGACGCTTGTATTATCGAGCCGACAAAAGTTAAAAACATTTCGACAAAATACGTTAGATATTATAACCGGCTGTCATATTAATTTGTGGTTTGTTTTTTATAGCTGAATTAATGTATATTATGGAACATGAAATACATACAGAAAAGTGTCATTCCATTGCCAAGAAAAGATTACTCACACACAAAATTTACTATCTTTCTGTCGAATAACGTTATCTTTGTAAGGAATATTTTCTTGAATTTAAAAATATAAATACTTATTGCTATGAAAAACTTTATTAATACATTATACTTCTAACAAGAATTTATTTTCGAATAGTATTATAAAGTTGGTCCAAGAAATGACTTTATATAATAATCAAAAATTCAATTTTTAATTTAATAATCTTGATTGAAATATATTAAACCTACTAGAATTCGAATGTTTTGAATAAATTCGATGCTTGTGATGAATTTATGATGGATTTTCAGAATTTTTGAAATATGTAAATAATAATTATTTTCGTACAGTACATAATTTTCTAGATGTAATAGATATTTGTTTGATATTCTTAGCTAAAGTGAGAAAAAAATTCTATTGTAGACTGTTACAGAAATAAAAAAACAAACCCAGCTTATTTGGCGAATCTTTTTACTGTTATTCGTGTAACCTGTAATTACAAATCGCGACATATAAACGAAATAAGGTTTGTTTTATGTTTCGTCGTAACGGAAAAAAAAAACATGGACTTTGCTTGATGTAAACAAATAATTGAGCGCAACGACAAACTTTGATTGGTTGTTTTTTTTCGAGAGGACAAAAGATAACAGCCAATTATTGTAACAATGAGCCAGCCAGCGAAAAAGACAGGTCCCATTTCGCGAATACTATCAAACGGATGGAGGCCATTTCGCCGACGCGATTTTTACGCGACGAGAATAACGAGTAATTCTTTAGCGAAGAACGCACGTCGTCGTAATTACCAAACACAAATTTCTAATAGAAACTTTTATTATGTTAAAATACGACCGGAAGTCGTATTCCAGTTATTTCGATAATTACAATGGGATATTTATGTAGTAAATTTACGTAAAGTGTTACTCTTGGAGTTAACCATAAAATGAAACATAGGTAAGTGTATCATATTTTATTTGGAATCTTTGAATGAGAGAACAGTTGCAAATAGATGAACGATATTTAAAATGATAACAAGAATGAATTGAGTTAATTCATTGATACCTGCAGTTTCTTACTCTGCAGTCTGTTTTACTCCTCAAAACCATGTTTTTTTGAATTTATGAGAATTTATGAGAATTGAACTTAAGATAATTATTGACACATTGAAATTCTCATTTATTTAGGTTTGTGTTTATTAATTCCTTCAATTTGATTGTATTTATTGGGTATGTTAAGTTAGCACCCCAGCTATAGTACTCAGGAGTTCTGATTAGAGTTTCCACTTCCTTTTGACGAGACGAAGAGTTCCCTATACTTAATAACAAGAGTTCCGCTCAATAAACATTTTTTTTACATTTTTTAAAAATGGGATGCTAACTTTTTATCGAATTTCGAGGTGGAATAGTTCTGAGCAGCTTAATAGCTTCAATTTACGATTGCCTAGAGTTCCTGACATGTAAAAAAAATTTTTGAATAATAAAAACAAAATTAAAAATTTTTGAAAAATTAATTTTTAGATACAATAGTTCTGATGATAATTTCTGCTTCTTTTTGACGATACGAAGAGTTCTCTATGATTTTTAATGACATATGCGCTTAATAATCATTTTTAATAATTTTTTAAAAATGAGGTGCTAACTTTTTAACGAAATTCAAGGTCGAATAGTTCTGATCAGCTTAACAGAAGTATTTTGTGAATACATAGAGTTCTTGATACATAAAAAACATTTTTGAAGAATAATAAAGTTTAAAAAAAATAGTAGTAATCTTTGAAAATTTTTTTGAGAGTACCGAGTAGTTCTGAGTAGCGTTTCTTATAGTTCTCGACGAGTTCTATCGAAAACTGTCAGGTGAAAAAGCGATTGGACCAACGGTTTGCAAGATACAGCGACATTTGTCGGAAGATCAACAATTTTTAGAGTATATCTCGGAATCCGTTGGTCCAATCGCTTTGAGCCCTGATACTTTTCGACAGAACTCGCCGAGAACTGTCCAGAACTCTGATCAGAACTACTCGGTACTCCCAAAAAATTTTAACTTCAAATTTTTTTCCAAGTCCCACGTCGGAAAATTTTTTGAGAGTACCGAGTAGTTCTGAGTAGCGTTTCTTATAGCTCTCGATGAGTTCTATCGAAAACTGTCAGGTGAAAAAGCGATTGGACCAACGGTTTGTAAGATACAGCGACATTTGTTAGATTTATAAGATCATACAATTTTTAAATAAGTATATCTCAGAAACCGTTGGTCCAATCGCTTTTTCACCTGACAGTTTTCGATAGAACTCGTCGAGAACTATAAGAAACGCCACTCAGAACTCCCCGGTACTCTCAAAAAATTTTCCGTCGTGGGACCCCGAAAAAATATAAAGTCCAAATTTTTTGGGAGTCCCGAGTAGTTCTGATCG